>NW_027105911.1:0-38912 GCF_000696795.3 Halyomorpha halys
TACAGGAGGGTAATCCTATAGGTAACAGCCGATTCTAACCAGATTGGTAGGTCGCGCTATCATTCCGTGGGACCACCATGAAATAAAAGTCAACCGGCCTAGGACGGAATCAAACCCACACCACTGTAGGCTCAAGGTTGCTAAGGTGGTGATACCAATTTGAGTTAAAAACCTCTAAAACGACTTTTTTTTCTCCTCACCCTTCCAATTTTATTATTTTAAATAAAACCATATGTATAAATAATAATACATAATATGTATTAAAAATAAATGTCCTTTCTTTGCCCGAAGGGCATTTTAAGGTAGGTTCTGGGAACCGTTGTGTGCAGGGGAAAAGCCGTCTGCTAAAACGTCATTGTAGAGCTATCACAATTATATTCACCGGGTACCGCTCAGTCAATCTGTTTTATAAAAAATGCAATTCCTCATTATGCACTTTACTTCTTCCAACTTATTCTTCTTCGGGTCAGATAATCTATCTAATATTGTGTCATAATAGATAGGAAAAATAACATCTTCTATTAATTTACCGTTCTAGATGTATTTCCTCAAAGCAAGTACCATTATTTCTTGCGTAAGACCAAAGGGAAAAACTTGTTGCATAATCAGAAGAGGAGACCCGACTGTCTTAGACCAAGTACCTGGAAGAGGTCAGTACTGCCTGCTCGTACCGGTCCAGGGAAAGTGGGTGAGCCAACTCGGAAGGTCGTGTCATTACATCACTACCCTCAGCTTTTACTTTTTTTTATTGAATTATTATTCAGGTTTCTGTAACCTTAGCGAGCGAAATTAAGAGTCGAGCACAAAATCGTACAGGATGTATATGCCCAGTTACAGTGCGCGGTTTTACTTAACCAATCTCAAAGCTGCTACTTTTGCCTATGAAGTATTCATTTTGTGGATTTAAATGCAAATATTCGTCTAAGTAAAAAATAATTTTCCACTTTCACCTAAATCATAACTTTATTAAAAATCCACCAACTCTATCCACCTTTACTGTAATATTACTACAATTAATATGGTACACAAGCTCCAATTATGTAAGTCTAGAAGATAAAAAATAATACGAATAATATAGTGTATGTGTAACAATATTTGGTTTATTTTCAAACACAAGCTTATATTTCATAGCATTTAGAAATACACACACCAAAAATGAAACACTTCTAGTTTGCTAAATTCGTTATGTTCAATTCATTAATATACCTGCTATTCTTAAGATAAATGTGTGAGTCAAAAATAATTTCAAGGATTTAAAATAATTTGAGGATAAGAATTATTCTTAAAATAATACAGCCGGTTAGTAAAAGCAAGCTATGCCTCAGATCCAGTAGAGTGATGTTAAAGCATTTCACAACTATAACTAGATTACCAAATAGAGAGTACCACTTTGGAAACCGGATCTCTACCAGCAAGTCATGTAATGGCAGGTATTTGAACCACATGTCACAGAATACACACCCAATAGTTTCGATAACCTTAATGTACTTTGCTATTCTACTTGGATAACCTTCAACTGACAACTGATAAAACTTCTAAATAGTTTAAACTGGAATATTTAAAAGAAATATATATTATTTTTCAATTATTAAAAATCAATATAAGTAATAGATTACCACTACTATTTCTTGGACAGGTACCTAAAAATACCTAAACCTATAGAATGGATTTTACCTTCTAAATAATAAATATTCTAACTTTACCATTAAAATTCATCAAATGGTCCGGGAAATAGTCAATCCAGCAGCAACAATGTCATTTAATGAGATATCCGAATTTTGTTTTCTGATCCTATACAAATTAATTTTCTTTTTAAATTCCCCTTTTTTTTCTTTTTTTTTAAATACTTTTTATTTATTGGTAGATATTACAATCTGCCACACAGTTGTGGGCAATAGGTAATAATGATGAACGATCACATTCACACTAAGACAAAATAAAATAAGAATAAAATAAATAAATGAATGAAAAAAAATCATCTTGAAATACCCTTTTTTAAACTCTGACAGCGTTTCGAGTGTTCGCCTTATAAACATCCTTATTTTGTTATAACATTAGAAGAAAACAAAATTTCCAATACCAGTAAATAAAAAAAACAAAAAAACAATCAACCTTTTGGCTATTCAGGCATTATCACGATAAAAAATATAAAATCATATAAATACAAATATTATATAGAAATACTAAAATGAATGGAATAGTTTAAAAAATGCTAAACAAAATGACATAGTACGCCATTGATTTATTTTTTTGTTTCGCCACAAGACTTTTTTTTCCAACTGTGGGAGTCCTATACTGCTTAGCCATGGTTGGGGGTCAAGTTTTTCCTTCTGTGGGACCGCCATTCAATGCAAAAAGTCAACGCCAAAGGCCAGATCCGAACCAGCGCCGCCAGCAGATCTCAGATTGGTAAGACTGCTTGAGCTACGTACGGCGGTGGTGCACCACTTTAAGAGGTTTTAATATCTTACTACGGTGTTTTTCATTGTCTATTTCAGACTTTTAATGTGATATAAGCTGTGTCTGTTCTCTATTTATCAGATCTTTGTTATACACTTGACACCCAATTCCTAGATAACCCTTCTCTGGTTGCTTGTGGAACTGATTGATCAATTGACGGTGAGAGTTAATGTACTGTTCGGTAGTTTTTCTTGATGTAGAACAGGCTTTTGATCGAGTCTGGCACCCAGGACTGCTATACAAGATCCGTAAATTCCTACCGCCTACATACTTCCTCATTATCCGTTCTTATCTCTTCGACAGATTATTTCAAGTAAATCATAACGGCGCTTATTCATCCTATTCCGTCAGTCTGCTGGTATACCTCAGGGTCTGGTATATCCTTGGTCCTATCCTTTATACAGTTTTCACAGCTGACACCCCAACCCATCCTAACACTCACCACATATGCCGATGATACATGTCTATTGTCAGTGAACAATGATCCTTACATTGTATCCCAACCCCTCCAACCCCACATCACCACCCTTGAAGAACGGTGCCAAAATTGGAGAATTAAAATTAATTCCAATAAATCCCACCAAATCACATTTACACTTCGTCGTAAACCCATGACGTCTTGCCCTACTGTATCCTTTAATAATACCCCACTTATTCCTGCCGAATAGATCCGTTACTTAGAACTACATCTCGACAAACGACTGACATGGAATCCTCATAAAAGACTGAAAAGACAGGAAACTGCTCGTCGATTTCGACTATTACAGCATTTACTAGACAAACGGTCTAAATTGCCAATCCATTACAAAAGACTGATCTACATGACTATTATAAGGCCTATCTGGACATACGGAGTTGAGATTTGGGGCTCAACTAAACCATCAAATTCCTCCCGAATCTAATCCTTATAGTCCAAAATCCTTCGTAAAATCCTTAATGCTCCTTACTTTGTCACAAATCCAGTTATCCATCATGACCTCAATGTCCTATATGTTCTCGATTTGGCCAAAACCAAATACCATTCCTTCCATGGAAAACTTCCGAACCACCCAAATCCACTTGTTTCTAACCTGGCTTCTCCTTCATTACCTAATAATCCTCCTCGGTGTCTAAAGATGGCCTCGAGATCTTCTCTAGAAATGTTATTGGAGTTCTATCAATGAATAGATTCTCCACATGTTTATATCATTTCACTATGTCACCTACAGCAAATTTACTTGTATATATGTTATACAGTTGTAAATAACAATAAATAAATTATTTTAAAAAAAATTCTAAATGCCTGTCTTCTTACCGTGATGTCTTATGAAATAGTAGATTTGGAAGTATTATTGAACGCCTGGTTGGGTTTTACGGTAAAATACAAAACAGTAAAATGGTGAAATTCTCATTTACCATCAATTACAATACAATATCCTTACACCTAAATAGATGTAGCTGAGGTTTCATTTTCCTTACATATGTCAAATTGAATACCATCAAAGAAGTAGCTAATAAGAAATGAGATATCCTTCAGTAATTTCCAAAAAAATAATTAACTCACATTTTCACACTTTTCAGAAAGGCTTATGAAATGTTTAAGTATTCAATTTTTATATTAATTATTATATTTATTTTTTATTCCATACATCTTTCGATTTATAGATCATAATACAAAACGCACGAGCGTTGGTCTAATAACAGTAATTTCTTACTAAGTACTGAACCCCTGACGCTTCATGGGTTGTAGCGTTACAAATTTTTATTTTTTTTTTAGTAAAAAAAAAAACAAAAATTTATCTTAGCAAGCAATATAGACCACGGTCGTGCTATACGCTGATTAATCCGGGGCAACCAACTTACGAAACATTGCGTCTCGATTCTATCTCAGCATTGATTATAGATAAACGGTTGCAATTTCGACTGGCTATTACATTTAAATAACTAGAACGAAAAGGGGAAAAAAAACTTTAAAGTAATAATATATATGACAGACCCATTAGATAGGGTATAAACAAAAGTTATTTAAACATGAAAGGGTTATATAATAAATAAAATATAAAAACTAAAAAAAGTCATACCATTTCAAAACATTATCATAAAAAAGTACTATAACATGCGTACCATAATCCTTACACATTAAATTTTGTAAAGTTGTCTGTCATGAATGTCAGACATATATTGAATAATATTGTTATCAATAATAATATTGATAGTTCATTTCTTTAACCACTCAACTGGTTCAACAAACGACACTGATGATAATCAAACAAACCCGAGGCTGAAACGTTACGGAAATGTTTTCTCAGAAAGCATTAAACGAATGATTGGGTTACAGACGTGTTATTATAGGGTGCATCCTTTCACCTGTTTTCATCCCTTTATTTAGTTGTTTAATTAGCGTATTATTCAACAGTTATGAGTGATTACTAATAAATTAACTGTATAGTATACTAGTAGGTGATATTAACACATACAATATAACAATTTAGAGTTGATACCAGTTATTGTTAAACTTATATCGTTTTTTGGGGGGTTTTTTCGTACTCTCCTGTAAAGATTTTAATTGGTATTTGGTACGTACATATAGGTGGTATGCTATAGCTGGTATAGATGTATAGAGCTGGGTATGAAGGATACCTTGGATTACCTTTAGGCATTAAACTTATATCGTTTTTTTTTTTTTTTTGTTTTTTTTTCATACCCTCCTGTCAAGATTTTAGTGGGTATTTGCTACGTACACATAGGAGGTATGCTATATGTATAGCTGGGTGTGAAGGATACCTTGGATTGCCTTTTGGCATTATAAGGTTAGGTGAGGGGTCCAATGAAGGTTGTAACTTGGTTGGCTTACGCTAGTGGATTATTGGAACGGGGAGGAGCCGATCCGCTGGTTGTTTAAACTTATATCGACTCTAATCTTAGCATTATTAATACCACATTGGATTTGAATATATCAGGTAAACAATATTACATAGAAATCAATCCAACGTGTAAAAATATGAAAACGTGAACCTGTAATCGAACAGTGAAGAAAAAATAATATTAATGCACCATTCATCATATTAGTAGCCATTACTTAGTAATTCGGTAAAGGATAAAAAAAAAACTTCATTAATTGTCTTATCCCCAAATCAAAACAGTTCACTTACTTCAAAATAACATTAATGACACGATTTTACAATAAAACATTCCTTTTACGACGTGGAAACTCGAAAATGTTTTAAATATTTTCAGGGGCTCTTAGCCCGGCCCGGATTACATCCACTATGACATCATGATAAATCTTCCACGTAACACTCTAAATTGGCTCCTCGATTTCTATAACTGCATATGGTCCGATGGGAATTCCCTAACACCTGTTGAAATTCGGTGGTAATCCCAATGTTGAAAAACGGAAAAGATAAACGATTACCTAACAGTTACCGCCCCAGTTTTCAAACTAGTTGTCTTTCTAAAATCATAGAACGGATTGTAAACAAGAGATTGGAGTGGGTAATAATGCTAGGAATGCCCTGATTCAAGCTTCAGTCTGGATTTCACAAAGGACGATCTAGGGCTTATCTTACAAAGAGATGTCAAACCTTTACATTTTGCAGATGGCTAAAGTCTCCTGACACATAAATCTAAATAACATAAATCATGTTCAATATATACCACCTAAATCCATACGATAGCATCAGCCCTCCATTTTTGCCTTTCAATAACTCAAAAAACAATCGTCATGATTTCAAATTCATTGAGCTCTCTAAAAAGTTTGAGAAACATGTACTAGGAACATCCACTCATCATGAGAATCCTCCAATCATTCCTCAAAAAACTATTAGATCAGATAAGTCCATAAATTTCATATGGGTAAAACCCAAGCCACATTGGTAGTGTTGGCAAGCAGCCTGAGAGCCACTCACGCTCCCTGGCCGAGGCACTACCGTTGTAACTCCATCAGAACTCAGTATACCTCTAATTATATAAATTAATAAATTAATTAAACAAAATAGTCTCTCCGTGTAAATCAAAATTAAAAGTCTCTCCGAGTAAGACCATAGTCGACATGCTACTGCAGCGGCTGCAGGAAGGAAGTTGCTCTAACCCGCTTGAGAATAGGCCGCACTCTCAACTGATTAGAAAACTGCCATCTCCAACGTGCGAATATTGTCAGTCCATTCTCACGATTAAACATATTTTTGAAGAATTCCCGCACTATTTATCATCTATAAACAGAATAGGACTGACCCCATATTTATCTGAAGCTCTGATAAATAAGGAAGCTAAAGTCAAAGAAGTGTTTAAATTTTTAAATGATAGCTGTTCTTTGATTTTAACTTTTTTGTTTAACGTTGGAACCATGTCCGTGTGTGCGTGTAGCTTTATAATCATAACAGTCCACATGCGTTAATGACCAAAAGGTTTCACGCTTTTAAACTAAACTAAACAAACTTCCTTAACAGATTTGTTGTATAGTGTGAATCGGTTGAGATTTAAAAAAAATCAAATTACCAACAAAGATATGTTTTCTGTTTAAAAAAAATAGCGAAGTGATAAATGATACCTTGTTACAAATCGATTTGTTACATTATTCGATTTACTGACGTAATGCTGACTATGTGTCCAGATCTGGGTGACGCGGTGTCGCACGTGTTGAAGATGTGCTACTTCCTAAGGAATTTCAGTTTCGGTTGGCCAGGCCCTTGAGTTGGCCACTTTCATCCACTAGAAACCAGTTTTGGAGACTTTTACTTTCAAAAATTTAGTTAGGAAATATGTTTTCTAGGTATTGTTCCGTTTTTCATTTTGATTCCTAGAAATTCCACGAAAATTCTGTAGAATTAAAGACGAATCTTAAAGATTATAAGATCTATATAACTTCACGACAAAATGATAATAATAATAAACAAGTTTTCGACTTTTTATTTTATTTGGTAAATAATATATATAAATATTTATATATATAATGTAAATGTATATACTTATATTTTCCCTTTGAACTTTAACTAAATTAATAAATTAACAATTATAAAAATTAATTTATATCAAATAATAATTAATCTAAAGAAGAGAATAATCCTCACCTATTTCATATAGAGAACATGGAGAATTAAAATAATGGATATATAAAATGTGAGTTTTAGTCACAAGACTAAAAATGTCCTTGATGACAAAGAGTTTTAATATGTATACTATTACATAAAGCTAAATAGTGTGTTTGTTCGAAAGTTCAATTGTGTTAGATAGACAGTAGACTATAAAATACTGGGTTTGAAAATAAAAATGACTTATTATAACTAGTTAAAAAATGTTATATTTACAAAAAATATTTTTTCGAATAACTAAAAACTAAACACACCTTGAAACATTATAGCTACAAATTCAAAAGATAATCAAATTCTTTACTTGTCAAAATAAAAAACATCTAAATCAAACCAGTACTAATACTGGTCTAATTTAGATGTTTTTTGTAACTTCATTTATAAAATAAATATATTGTGGGAATTTTGGAACCATAATCATTTTTAAAATTTTATTTTTGTCAGCTTTTTTTTTTTACTGAGTCATTTTTTTTTCTCGGTGTTTTTATAACTAAAATACATAAATTAATAATATACAGAAAAAACATGTTTTACTGATAGTATAATGAATAATAAAAGGCCATCCTTCTCGGCCAGACCCACCCCGTAAGACCCCATGGGAGCGACCTATATCACTTTTGAAATATTCGCTTAAAGCGGGAAGTAGAGACAGGATATTTTAATCGAGCAATATTTAAAAAAGTGCCTGAAATCGAAAAACGGCGTGAAATCCTCCACTCCCGCCCTACGTGGAAGCCTTACTTTTCAAACCGACACTTACAGCGAGTAGGTTGGTAGATGTCCAAAATCTCACAAGAAGAGATTATAACCCAAAAAAAGGGAACCTTATTACAGACAGCGAACCGGACAGTTCGATGCCGATACCACCAATCGTTTTCTACACACATCTGTGCAGTCAAGCCACTCCAAACCCATATCTACATAATCAGTCTTAATGGAATCCTCCTAAGGTTCGGTCTACTCCAAGGACCATTACCCTTCGATTTAGTGTTTACTAACATTTTAGGAATCTGTTCATTACTACGTCCCACAACCTTAAGCCTATCTTATTCGTCCCACAACCTTAAGCCTATCTTATTCCCCATAACGCTATATAATCTGAATTATATTTAATAGCTGCAGTTCCCACAATTCAGCGACAACTTAATTCTCTGGTTGACCCATCCTTTTTCGGTTTGAATATTATATATAATACTTTATTTTCAAAAACCTTAAGGCGCTACTCTCCCCCTTAATTGTACAAGGCCACGTTTTGCATCCGTAAAGAACAGTGAGAAGAAGAATATTTTTTTTAATTCTAACTTTTAAGTTTTGGAATGTGCGAGCTAAGCAATTTCGATATTTTCAAAAATAAGAAGCATTTCCGTCCTTTAACCATAAACCACCCATCTTGCCAAACGAAAATAATTAAATAATAAACCCAAATTCGGTTTACTAAACCTTTATTGTCATTATTAGTATTATATAATAAAAACCAAACAACCAGTCAATTAGTATTATCAATATAAATAAACTAATACATTTTTAATCAAACTTTCAAAAGTTATTCAACATTGACTTATTACTTGTGAGTTACATAAAGACAATATTTAAATAGTAGTTTAATATAGACAACAGTATATTCATATGTAAATACACAATTGAAAAGCCAAGAGGGAGAATATGGTATTTGAAATTTTAAGAAAAATTAAACAAAACAAACAACAAATTTTAAGAAAAATTAAACAAAACAATTTTCTTAGAAGAACATTTTTAATTACACCTTTGTACATAGTGCGTTACATGTTTTTTCTAAGACCTAAAATTGGAGTAGTCTGAAAAATTTAATTCCAGCCTTTATAACAGGAATACAAAATCATTTAATATAATTAGCTTGCCTATAGCTCTAATTTTAAGTTTTTTAATCAGAGTAGTGTTTTATTTATATTTGCATTAATGTAGAGAGCATTTAGTTAGTTGGTTAAAACAAGTTCCATGAATTAATATTATAAATTAAACAATAAAGTTGATGATTCCTGCCGGATTTGGGTGTTCGAAGAATTCGTGAGAAGGGTGCGAGAGGAATGCAAAGATTTAGTGGAGCTAGAGAGAGCTCAACTCTATATGTGAAGAGATAGGCCTTATTATTGTAATGTAGATCAGTCTTTCGGTGGATTTAAATGCAAATATTCGTCTAAGTAAAAAATAATTATATATATTATTTTATTTTGTCTTTATTTTATCCTCTAGCTTGCTATTTCTTAAATACAGGAGGGTAATCCTATAGGTAACAGCCGATTCTAACCAGATTGGTAGGTCGCGCTATCATTCCGTGGGACCACCATGAAATAAAAGTCAACCGGCCTAGGACGGAATCAAACCCACACCACTGTAGGCTCAAGGTTGCTAAGGTGGTGATACCAATTTGAGTTAAAAACCTCTAAAACGACTTTTTTTTCTCCTCACCCTTCCAATTTTATTATTTTAAATAAAACCATATGTATAAATAATAATACATAATATGTATTAAAAATAAATGTCCTTTCTTTGCCCGAAGGGCATTTTAAGGTAGGTTCTGGGAACCGTTGTGTGCAGGGGAAAAGCCGTCTGCTAAAACGTCATTGTAGAGCTATCACAATTATATTCACCGGGTACCGCTCAGTCAATCTGTTTTATAAAAAATGCAATTCCTCATTATGCACTTTACTTCTTCCAACTTATTCTTCTTCGGGTCAGATAATCTATCTAATATTGTGTCATAATAGATAGGAAAAATAACATCTTCTATTAATTTACCGTTCTAGATGTATTTCCTCAAAGCAAGTACCATTATTTCTTGCGTAAGACCAAAGGGAAAAACTTGTTGCATAATCAGAAGAGGAGACCCGACTGTCTTAGACCAAGTACCTGGAAGAGGTCAGTACTGCCTGCTCGTACCGGTCCAGGGAAAGTGGGTGAGCCAACTCGGAAGGTCGTGTCATTACATCACTACCCTCAGCTTTTACTTTTTTTTATTGAATTATTATTCAGGTTTCTGTAACCTTAGCGAGCGAAATTAAGAGTCGAGCACAAAATCGTACAGGATGTATATGCCCAGTTACAGTGCGCGGTTTTACTTAACCAATCTCAAAGCTGCTACTTTTGCCTATGAAGTATTCATTTTGTGGATTTAAATGCAAATATTCGTCTAAGTAAAAAATAATTTTCCACTTTCACCTAAATCATAACTTTATTAAAAATCCACCAACTCTATCCACCTTTACTGTAATATTACTACAATTAATATGGTACACAAGCTCCAATTATGTAAGTCTAGAAGATAAAAAATAATACGAATAATATAGTGTATGTGTAACAATATTTGGTTTATTTTCAAACACAAGCTTATATTTCATAGCATTTAGAAATACACACACCAAAAATGAAACACTTCTAGTTTGCTAAATTCGTTATGTTCAATTCATTAATATACCTGCTATTCTTAAGATAAATGTGTGAGTCAAAAATAATTTCAAGGATTTAAAATAATTTGAGGATAAGAATTATTCTTAAAATAATACAGCCGGTTAGTAAAAGCAAGCTATGCCTCAGATCCAGTAGAGTGATGTTAAAGCATTTCACAACTATAACTAGATTACCAAATAGAGAGTACCACTTTGGAAACCGGATCTCTACCAGCAAGTCATGTAATGGCAGGTATTTGAACCACATGTCACAGAATACACACCCAATAGTTTCGATAACCTTAATGTACTTTGCTATTCTACTTGGATAACCTTCAACTGACAACTGATAAAACTTCTAAATAGTTTAAACTGGAATATTTAAAAGAAATATATATTATTTTTCAATTATTAAAAATCAATATAAGTAATAGATTACCACTACTATTTCTTGGACAGGTACCTAAAAATACCTAAACCTATAGAATGGATTTTACCTTCTAAATAATAAATATTCTAACTTTACCATTAAAATTCATCAAATGGTCCGGGAAATAGTCAATCCAGCAGCAACAATGTCATTTAATGAGATATCCGAATTTTGTTTTCTGATCCTATACAAATTAATTTTCTTTTTAAATTCCCCTTTTTTTTCTTTTTTTTTAAATACTTTTTATTTATTGGTAGATATTACAATCTGCCACACAGTTGTGGGCAATAGGTAATAATGATGAACGATCACATTCACACTAAGACAAAATAAAATAAGAATAAAATAAATAAATGAATGAAAAAAAATCATCTTGAAATACCCTTTTTTAAACTCTGACAGCGTTTCGAGTGTTCGCCTTATAAACATCCTTATTTTGTTATAACATTAGAAGAAAACAAAATTTCCAATACCAGTAAATAAAAAAAACAAAAAAACAATCAACCTTTTGGCTATTCAGGCATTATCACGATAAAAAATATAAAATCATATAAATACAAATATTATATAGAAATACTAAAATGAATGGAATAGTTTAAAAAATGCTAAACAAAATGACATAGTACGCCATTGATTTATTTTTTTGTTTCGCCACAAGACTTTTTTTTCCAACTGTGGGAGTCCTATACTGCTTAGCCATGGTTGGGGGTCAAGTTTTTCCTTCTGTGGGACCGCCATTCAATGCAAAAAGTCAACGCCAAAGGCCAGATCCGAACCAGCGCCGCCAGCAGATCTCAGATTGGTAAGACTGCTTGAGCTACGTACGGCGGTGGTGCACCACTTTAAGAGGTTTTAATATCTTACTACGGTGTTTTTCATTGTCTATTTCAGACTTTTAATGTGATATAAGCTGTGTCTGTTCTCTATTTATCAGATCTTTGTTATACACTTGACACCCAATTCCTAGATAACCCTTCTCTGGTTGCTTGTGGAACTGATTGATCAATTGACGGTGAGAGTTAATGTACTGTTCGGTAGTTTTTCTTGATGTAGAACAGGCTTTTGATCGAGTCTGGCACCCAGGACTGCTATACAAGATCCGTAAATTCCTACCGCCTACATACTTCCTCATTATCCGTTCTTATCTCTTCGACAGATTATTTCAAGTAAATCATAACGGCGCTTATTCATCCTATTCCGTCAGTCTGCTGGTATACCTCAGGGTCTGGTATATCCTTGGTCCTATCCTTTATACAGTTTTCACAGCTGACACCCCAACCCATCCTAACACTCACCACATATGCCGATGATACATGTCTATTGTCAGTGAACAATGATCCTTACATTGTATCCCAACCCCTCCAACCCCACATCACCACCCTTGAAGAACGGTGCCAAAATTGGAGAATTAAAATTAATTCCAATAAATCCCACCAAATCACATTTACACTTCGTCGTAAACCCATGACGTCTTGCCCTACTGTATCCTTTAATAATACCCCACTTATTCCTGCCGAATAGATCCGTTACTTAGAACTACATCTCGACAAACGACTGACATGGAATCCTCATAAAAGACTGAAAAGACAGGAAACTGCTCGTCGATTTCGACTATTACAGCATTTACTAGACAAACGGTCTAAATTGCCAATCCATTACAAAAGACTGATCTACATGACTATTATAAGGCCTATCTGGACATACGGAGTTGAGATTTGGGGCTCAACTAAACCATCAAATTCCTCCCGAATCTAATCCTTATAGTCCAAAATCCTTCGTAAAATCCTTAATGCTCCTTACTTTGTCACAAATCCAGTTATCCATCATGACCTCAATGTCCTATATGTTCTCGATTTGGCCAAAACCAAATACCATTCCTTCCATGGAAAACTTCCGAACCACCCAAATCCACTTGTTTCTAACCTGGCTTCTCCTTCATTACCTAATAATCCTCCTCGGTGTCTAAAGATGGCCTCGAGATCTTCTCTAGAAATGTTATTGGAGTTCTATCAATGAATAGATTCTCCACATGTTTATATCATTTCACTATGTCACCTACAGCAAATTTACTTGTATATATGTTATACAGTTGTAAATAACAATAAATAAATTATTTTAAAAAAAATTCTAAATGCCTGTCTTCTTACCGTGATGTCTTATGAAATAGTAGATTTGGAAGTATTATTGAACGCCTGGTTGGGTTTTACGGTAAAATACAAAACAGTAAAATGGTGAAATTCTCATTTACCATCAATTACAATACAATATCCTTACACCTAAATAGATGTAGCTGAGGTTTCATTTTCCTTACATATGTCAAATTGAATACCATCAAAGAAGTAGCTAATAAGAAATGAGATATCCTTCAGTAATTTCCAAAAAAATAATTAACTCACATTTTCACACTTTTCAGAAAGGCTTATGAAATGTTTAAGTATTCAATTTTTATATTAATTATTATATTTATTTTTTATTCCATACATCTTTCGATTTATAGATCATAATACAAAACGCACGAGCGTTGGTCTAATAACAGTAATTTCTTACTAAGTACTGAACCCCTGACGCTTCATGGGTTGTAGCGTTACAAATTTTTATTTTTTTTTTAGTAAAAAAAAAAACAAAAATTTATCTTAGCAAGCAATATAGACCACGGTCGTGCTATACGCTGATTAATCCGGGGCAACCAACTTACGAAACATTGCGTCTCGATTCTATCTCAGCATTGATTATAGATAAACGGTTGCAATTTCGACTGGCTATTACATTTAAATAACTAGAACGAAAAGGGGAAAAAAAACTTTAAAGTAATAATATATATGACAGACCCATTAGATAGGGTATAAACAAAAGTTATTTAAACATGAAAGGGTTATATAATAAATAAAATATAAAAACTAAAAAAAGTCATACCATTTCAAAACATTATCATAAAAAAGTACTATAACATGCGTACCATAATCCTTACACATTAAATTTTGTAAAGTTGTCTGTCATGAATGTCAGACATATATTGAATAATATTGTTATCAATAATAATATTGATAGTTCATTTCTTTAACCACTCAACTGGTTCAACAAACGACACTGATGATAATCAAACAAACCCGAGGCTGAAACGTTACGGAAATGTTTTCTCAGAAAGCATTAAACGAATGATTGGGTTACAGACGTGTTATTATAGGGTGCATCCTTTCACCTGTTTTCATCCCTTTATTTAGTTGTTTAATTAGCGTATTATTCAACAGTTATGAGTGATTACTAATAAATTAACTGTATAGTATACTAGTAGGTGATATTAACACATACAATATAACAATTTAGAGTTGATACCAGTTATTGTTAAACTTATATCGTTTTTTGGGGGGTTTTTTCGTACTCTCCTGTAAAGATTTTAATTGGTATTTGGTACGTACATATAGGTGGTATGCTATAGCTGGTATAGATGTATAGAGCTGGGTATGAAGGATACCTTGGATTACCTTTAGGCATTAAACTTATATCGTTTTTTTTTTTTTTTTGTTTTTTTTTCATACCCTCCTGTCAAGATTTTAGTGGGTATTTGCTACGTACACATAGGAGGTATGCTATATGTATAGCTGGGTGTGAAGGATACCTTGGATTGCCTTTTGGCATTATAAGGTTAGGTGAGGGGTCCAATGAAGGTTGTAACTTGGTTGGCTTACGCTAGTGGATTATTGGAACGGGGAGGAGCCGATCCGCTGGTTGTTTAAACTTATATCGACTCTAATCTTAGCATTATTAATACCACATTGGATTTGAATATATCAGGTAAACAATATTACATAGAAATCAATCCAACGTGTAAAAATATGAAAACGTGAACCTGTAATCGAACAGTGAAGAAAAAATAATATTAATGCACCATTCATCATATTAGTAGCCATTACTTAGTAATTCGGTAAAGGATAAAAAAAAAACTTCATTAATTGTCTTATCCCCAAATCAAAACAGTTCACTTACTTCAAAATAACATTAATGACACGATTTTACAATAAAACATTCCTTTTACGACGTGGAAACTCGAAAATGTTTTAAATATTTTCAGGGGCTCTTAGCCCGGCCCGGATTACATCCACTATGACATCATGATAAATCTTCCACGTAACACTCTAAATTGGCTCCTCGATTTCTATAACTGCATATGGTCCGATGGGAATTCCCTAACACCTGTTGAAATTCGGTGGTAATCCCAATGTTGAAAAACGGAAAAGATAAACGATTACCTAACAGTTACCGCCCCAGTTTTCAAACTAGTTGTCTTTCTAAAATCATAGAACGGATTGTAAACAAGAGATTGGAGTGGGTAATAATGCTAGGAATGCCCTGATTCAAGCTTCAGTCTGGATTTCACAAAGGACGATCTAGGGCTTATCTTACAAAGAGATGTCAAACCTTTACATTTTGCAGATGGCTAAAGTCTCCTGACACATAAATCTAAATAACATAAATCATGTTCAATATATACCACCTAAATCCATACGATAGCATCAGCCCTCCATTTTTGCCTTTCAATAACTCAAAAAACAATCGTCATGATTTCAAATTCATTGAGCTCTCTAAAAAGTTTGAGAAACATGTACTAGGAACATCCACTCATCATGAGAATCCTCCAATCATTCCTCAAAAAACTATTAGATCAGATAAGTCCATAAATTTCATATGGGTAAAACCCAAGCCACATTGGTAGTGTTGGCAAGCAGCCTGAGAGCCACTCACGCTCCCTGGCCGAGGCACTACCGTTGTAACTCCATCAGAACTCAGTATACCTCTAATTATATAAATTAATAAATTAATTAAACAAAATAGTCTCTCCGTGTAAATCAAAATTAAAAGTCTCTCCGAGTAAGACCATAGTCGACATGCTACTGCAGCGGCTGCAGGAAGGAAGTTGCTCTAACCCGCTTGAGAATAGGCCGCACTCTCAACTGATTAGAAAACTGCCATCTCCAACGTGCGAATATTGTCAGTCCATTCTCACGATTAAACATATTTTTGAAGAATTCCCGCACTATTTATCATCTATAAACAGAATAGGACTGACCCCATATTTATCTGAAGCTCTGATAAATAAGGAAGCTAAAGTCAAAGAAGTGTTTAAATTTTTAAATGATAGCTGTTCTTTGATTTTAACTTTTTTGTTTAACGTTGGAACCATGTCCGTGTGTGCGTGTAGCTTTATAATCATAACAGTCCACATGCGTTAATGACCAAAAGGTTTCACGCTTTTAAACTAAACTAAACAAACTTCCTTAACAGATTTGTTGTATAGTGTGAATCGGTTGAGATTTAAAAAAAATCAAATTACCAACAAAGATATGTTTTCTGTTTAAAAAAAATAGCGAAGTGATAAATGATACCTTGTTACAAATCGATTTGTTACATTATTCGATTTACTGACGTAATGCTGACTATGTGTCCAGATCTGGGTGACGCGGTGTCGCACGTGTTGAAGATGTGCTACTTCCTAAGGAATTTCAGTTTCGGTTGGCCAGGCCCTTGAGTTGGCCACTTTCATCCACTAGAAACCAGTTTTGGAGACTTTTACTTTCAAAAATTTAGTTAGGAAATATGTTTTCTAGGTATTGTTCCGTTTTTCATTTTGATTCCTAGAAATTCCACGAAAATTCTGTAGAATTAAAGACGAATCTTAAAGATTATAAGATCTATATAACTTCACGACAAAATGATAATAATAATAAACAAGTTTTCGACTTTTTATTTTATTTGGTAAATAATATATATAAATATTTATATATATAATGTAAATGTATATACTTATATTTTCCCTTTGAACTTTAACTAAATTAATAAATTAACAATTATAAAAATTAATTTATATCAAATAATAATTAATCTAAAGAAGAGAATAATCCTCACCTATTTCATATAGAGAACATGGAGAATTAAAATAATGGATATATAAAATGTGAGTTTTAGTCACAAGACTAAAAATGTCCTTGATGACAAAGAGTTTTAATATGTATACTATTACATAAAGCTAAATAGTGTGTTTGTTCGAAAGTTCAATTGTGTTAGATAGACAGTAGACTATAAAATACTGGGTTTGAAAATAAAAATGACTTATTATAACTAGTTAAAAAATGTTATATTTACAAAAAATATTTTTTCGAATAACTAAAAACTAAACACACCTTGAAACATTATAGCTACAAATTCAAAAGATAATCAAATTCTTTACTTGTCAAAATAAAAAACATCTAAATCAAACCAGTACTAATACTGGTCTAATTTAGATGTTTTTTGTAACTTCATTTATAAAATAAATATATTGTGGGAATTTTGGAACCATAATCATTTTTAAAATTTTATTTTTGTCAGCTTTTTTTTTTTACTGAGTCATTTTTTTTTCTCGGTGTTTTTATAACTAAAATACATAAATTAATAATATACAGAAAAAACATGTTTTACTGATAGTATAATGAATAATAAAAGGCCATCCTTCTCGGCCAGACCCACCCCGTAAGACCCCATGGGAGCGACCTATATCACTTTTGAAATATTCGCTTAAAGCGGGAAGTAGAGACAGGATATTTTAATCGAGCAATATTTAAAAAAGTGCCTGAAATCGAAAAACGGCGTGAAATCCTCCACTCCCGCCCTACGTGGAAGCCTTACTTTTCAAACCGACACTTACAGCGAGTAGGTTGGTAGATGTCCAAAATCTCACAAGAAGAGATTATAACCCAAAAAAAGGGAACCTTATTACAGACAGCGAACCGGACAGTTCGATGCCGATACCACCAATCGTTTTCTACACACATCTGTGCAGTCAAGCCACTCCAAACCCATATCTACATAATCAGTCTTAATGGAATCCTCCTAAGGTTCGGTCTACTCCAAGGACCATTACCCTTCGATTTAGTGTTTACTAACATTTTAGGAATCTGTTCATTACTACGTCCCACAACCTTAAGCCTATCTTATTCGTCCCACAACCTTAAGCCTATCTTATTCCCCATAACGCTATATAATCTGAATTATATTTAATAGCTGCAGTTCCCACAATTCAGCGACAACTTAATTCTCTGGTTGACCCATCCTTTTTCGGTTTGAATATTATATATAATACTTTATTTTCAAAAACCTTAAGGCGCTACTCTCCCCCTTAATTGTACAAGGCCACGTTTTGCATCCGTAAAGAACAGTGAGAAGAAGAATATTTTTTTTAATTCTAACTTTTAAGTTTTGGAATGTGCGAGCTAAGCAATTTCGATATTTTCAAAAATAAGAAGCATTTCCGTCCTTTAACCATAAACCACCCATCTTGCCAAACGAAAATAATTAAATAATAAACCCAAATTCGGTTTACTAAACCTTTATTGTCATTATTAGTATTATATAATAAAAACCAAACAACCAGTCAATTAGTATTATCAATATAAATAAACTAATACATTTTTAATCAAACTTTCAAAAGTTATTCAACATTGACTTATTACTTGTGAGTTACATAAAGACAATATTTAAATAGTAGTTTAATATAGACAACAGTATATTCATATGTAAATACACAATTGAAAAGCCAAGAGGGAGAATATGGTATTTGAAATTTTAAGAAAAATTAAACAAAACAAACAACAAATTTTAAGAAAAATTAAACAAAACAATTTTCTTAGAAGAACATTTTTAATTACACCTTTGTACATAGTGCGTTACATGTTTTTTCTAAGACCTAAAATTGGAGTAGTCTGAAAAATTTAATTCCAGCCTTTATAACAGGAATACAAAATCATTTAATATAATTAGCTTGCCTATAGCTCTAATTTTAAGTTTTTTAATCAGAGTAGTGTTTTATTTATATTTGCATTAATGTAGAGAGCATTTAGTTAGTTGGTTAAAACAAGTTCCATGAATTAATATTATAAATTAAACAATAAAGTTGATGATTCCTGCCGGATTTGGGTGTTCGAAGAATTCGTGAGAAGGGTGCGAGAGGAATGCAAAGATTTAGTGGAGCTAGAGAGAGCTCAACTCTATATGTGAAGAGATAGGCCTTATTATTGTAATGTAGATCAGTCTTTCGTATTGAATTGGAAGTTTACACCGTTTGTCTAATAAGTACTGTAATAGTCGGTATCGAAGGTTTAATTTGAAAATAAAACGCAGATATAAACTCCACATCATGTTTTCCAGAGGTAGACATGAAATCCCAATATTATATTTCCACTTCGCTTTCGAGATATGTACAAATCCAAATATTACTTTCTGTTTACTCGGTTTGAAGTAAGTCCATTATTGACTATCTGTTTATTCCCCTCCTTCCCTATCTTGTAAAAGTTGGATTGAGTGTATTGGAAAGCGAGATAGATTGGATAGGGAACCGAAAACAATCTATCACTGCCCAGATTACTTTTGCCAGTTCGTTTCGGTATAGTTCAATGAAGCACGGATTGCGTCGAATCCTTTTAAAATTTTCATGTGTACTAATTGGATCCAGCACCGATTAATCTTCTTTTTTTAAATTTTATAGAATAGAGGAAACTTATACTCTTACTTTTAAATTATTTATATCTGCTTTGTATTAATTGACAAAAGATAATGAAATATCTTTTGTTTTAAACATTATATGATATTAATTTAAGTTGATCAATATGATTCTTAAAATGTGTGCACTAATAGGGGAATAATACGAAATTTTCTAACATCGAAAAATAAAAAAAGATTCCTAAAGTAAAATTCAAGATCATATTACTAAAATTGATTGAAAACTTCCCTAAACACTCATAGGACAGGCAACACTTCAGTGACTATTGTACAAAGTAGGTCTCGTGAACATATTTTTAATGGTGTGTTATCGGGAATAAATTAGTATGAAAAGTTAAGGGAAGAATTTGTAACACATGAAATATTGAGGTATTTGTGGACAAATATGGCAGGGATAAAGTGATTTCGTGAATAAATAACGCTGAATTCTGATCGTCAAAACAGCTCCACCAGGGCCCTGTTTCATAATAAAGTAGAAACTAATACTATTAGTCTTGTAGATTTATCTTAATTTAATGACACAGACTTGTACAATAGTAACTTGTACTTTAGTATTACCACACTAGTTTCTACACTTGTACTATGAACTAATACTATTAGCTTTCATTATGAAAACGGGCCCTGGTAGTGGCAACGTATGGATAAAAAACTTTTGTATGCCTCATTCTTGTTTCTGTTTTTTTTTTGTGTTTATGTGCAAGGGAATGGTTCATTTATAAGAGACAAAAATACATGGGCTGGTAATGGGTTGAGAACTGATTTTTTAAGAGGAAATAAAAGCGAATTGATAATTTTAAACATAAAAGAATATTAAAAATCGAAAACGTTAATTTATAATGTTTTCGTGCTAATTTAAAATATGCGATTTACTCCAATAATGGAATGAAAAAAAAAATAAGGGGAAATCTTCTCCCATAATCGGTTACCACCGGTTCAAGCGCATATTTAACCTGAGTATTTAAAGAGATCACAGGCACTTTGTTTTTGTTTTTGTTTTTGTTGACCGGTCATTTTTGACATAGTCCTTTTCCTATGACTATCCTAAAGGTTACCGCTTTGTTACAAATCTTATAAACCGTATTACATAACTCCTCATATGTATGTGAGTGGATAAGTTACAGCCTCTCAGCTGGGCGATGTTAGTTGACAGAACTATGTCAGCTGATCGAGTGACGCATAAGCTGGATACTGTAAAAAATAAAGACGGAGTCTCCGTTAATAGATTAGTCTTTGAGTTGTCTTCCTGCGTTTGATTCCATATTCCTTTCTCTTTCCAACCCACTAAGTCATAACTTATATATATATGTTGGAAGTTTTATAATTATTTCATATATAAAATTAATTGACATTGCAGTAACAAGATAAAGACAATGGATGGATTACGTCTTTATGAGATTTAGGTATTTAAAAGTAGTCAGCTCAAATTAGTATTATCCAGTTAGAGGTGGCTGGAAATAGAATCCTGTTAACCTAGGCTGGGGGCGGGGAGGAGTTGTTGACAAGACACTGAAGAGGGGAAAGAGGGAAGGGTGTTCGGTCCACGAGGGCTCTCTAGGAACGCCTCATTTGCACCTGCCTCTCTTCACACACCCAACTAACACCTTCGTCTCAGTTTAATAACCATCGTGTCGCTTATTGTACTATAATACTCATCCAACCGATTCTAATTAATTTTAAAGACCTCCGATAATATATTCTAAAAAGATGACATGAAGTTATGGAGGTTTTGGATCGGTCGCTGGCCGGTCCAATTAGAGCGCATCACTGCTTCGGTATCCAACAACCCACGCGAGCAGAGTTCGTCCCGTTTTCCCTTTCTTTAAAATATATAAATATTCTGCACAGTAAATGTTAGTCTTATCTCATTGTATGAAGTGCGCCTCCAACCTCCAGGCGTTACTTCACTTTTAATTGGCTGGTTAAATTATATTTGTAGACTGCATTGAAAATAATTTCAATGAAAATAAGGCATAAACTAACAGAAAGAGAATGTATTTACAATCAATAGGTTGGTTGAACAACAGAGAATATGAAATGTTAAATATTAAATCTATTGTAACTATAAGGTATGAAGGGGGGGGGGCAAAACAAAACATTTATGGTTGATTAGGGGTCTATGAAAACTGTAGTTATGCTATTGATGACGATGATGGTGTGAATTATATATAGAAGGAAGATGCTCATTTACTCATGCTTCTTTCATTTTATCCTCCACATCCCACTCTCTACCCTCTCCTCGGCTGCCAAGGAGCCCTTCGGAAATGTCTCTACTCACTCATGGTTTTTCACCAAATTAGAATGAAGAAAAGATGCTGATTTTGCAGAGAAATGGCTCTTTCTCCACTGTCTCTGGCTACAGCTCGTTAGCGAGTGTCTTTTGATATATCGGCCACATGAGGCGCTCTCGTTACTAATTAGCCACATGATATATATATATATTGTATATATAAGCACTATATGCCATATAGTGCTTATATATACAATTCCTCAAAATAAAAACTTCTAAGGTGCTTGAGGGAGGTTTCTCGACCTCCGAGTTGAGGAACGTGGGATATACTATAATATAATTCATTGTTTTATTTCAATTTGATGTGAGTAGATGAGAAGCCTTGAATTTAACTTCAGAAACCCCGAAACTTCAACGACACGTGTTCAATTCCGACCTTGAGGAATTGAATTTATATTATATAGCCCCACAAAATGAAAACTCGACGTTCCCACTCCAGTTACAATAGGGAGGTAACCTGGAGAATAACTCCCTCTTGTAGGTTAGAAATGGGCAGGAAAGGATAAACAGAAAAAAAAAGAAAAGGTACAATTGAGATTTTTGCGAATGTTTTTCGCTGTCTACCTGACTGAACCAAATTTACACCTCAGTATTAACAATCAATAATTATCACTTAATTTTAAATGCTTGGAAATATGAAAATGTATAATACTATGAATGCTTACTAGAGTTAAAAAATCCCGGATAGTGGGATATGCATCAAGAAAAATATGGGACATAAAAGACATATTGTACAATTTCCAGAGGATGCTGAAGGTTTGGAGTCTAAGAGATGTAAAAATAGAATACAATTTTAATAAACAGGAAGATAAAAAATGAGAACAAAGTCTTTCAGGGCCCTGTTTCATAATAAGGTACAAATTAATGCTTTTAATATTTTACTTTGTTCACTGTACAGTTACATTAACTTTTACAGCTGATTTATAATTGTTCTTTTACTTTTTAACTCCTCTAATATCACGCACTATTTGTTGTCTCTCTCTATCAAGAAATAATAATAAAAAAAAAAAATCTGTACCGCTACAATCCATGAAGAATCAGGGGTTCAGTCCTTTGTAAAGAAGTACTGTTACTAGACCAACGGTTGTGCAAGGAGGTCATTTGGCCAGAATCACGCACGAAGGAAATAATAAACATTAGTGATTTTACTATGCAGTTCGTATATTTGTCTTTATGGACTAATACTCTTAGATTTTATTATGTACCAGGGCCCAGATGTAGGAAATATAAATAAAGATTACATAGGAAATATTATCATAGTCATATTTTATATTTATTTATCTTAATAAAATTGAGTGACGTACACCATTCTCTTCAGCAGTAATGTATATATTTTTATTTTAATACCAAGTTATCTGTTCATTTCAGCAAAATAAAAAATAGTTGTATATAAAGTTTTCATTAAGCTCTATTACTCTGATAACTCAAATTGCTAATATTTTTTGGCGTATTTTCGTTTTATCTTTTTGATTCTATTTCAATACCAATTTTTATATTCATGCTAATCATGCTAAATGCACATAAGTGACTTTTACCCTCTTGTGCAGTTCATACCAACCACACTAATTGTTCAAGACTCAAAATGTAGCGACAATAATCAAATCGAAAAATTTGAAGTAAATCAAAATAGTTTCATTTTCATTTTTAGGCTTAATACTTTTCCTTAAAATAGCCATTGGCCAAAAATATTGACAAGTGGACTTTGAAAAAATAAAAATTGATGCAATAAAAAAATGGACATGAAATAAATAAATTCATCGGATTATATAGTTTCGGATTGCATTTTTACTAATTTTTTAATTAGAATGGTATACAAAAATTAAAAATTACAATTTCTCTCATATTCCACTTTCAATGCTACAGATTATCTGTCTTTAAGAGAACCATCAAACTAAAATATTCTCTTTTAGGTTAAAATTATAGTTAATTAAATTTAGAACAAATTTGATTCTCACGATTGTAAAAAACACAATAACGGAAAAGGCATATATATATATTTTTTTTTTTTAATGATCAGTTGAATCTCAGATTTTTGAAAAGTAATATTCATAAAGAATTTATTTCGGTTTGAAATTGTGATAAATTATATTGACTTCAAAATAAAACTGCACGCAAGTCTGTCAAACGTTTTTGAGTTATTTAGTAACAATTAAAAAAATGGCGCCAATTTCAATTAAAATTCTTCATATTATTCCAATTTCTAGGAATGCATACGTTGTAAGTAAGAAATAAAGATTTTAGTTATGAATGAATAAAATGTATTTATTAAAAAAGATGATACAAAAAATTGATCTATTCAAACAATTAAGAACGTATAGACTATGGGAAATTATCCGTCTGTCGAAAGCTGAGTGAAATTTTAACCCCAAAACGTTTTACAAAACAATAAGTTATATATATGCTTTGTAAACAATGCTTTCAATAAGTCAATAATCTATAACAACAACACAGTATTCATGTTAAAAGAAACAAAACAATAATATAAAAATATGGTATGGCACTATTGTTATATATTTGGTATGGCACATATGATAACCAATTGAACTTTTTCCAGTTTGGGCTGTCGTACATAGTTGCTAAGAGCTCTCCTCTCTCTATTAGAGCCTTTTAATAAATTGAAACACCGTTCTGAAAAGCAGGTCTGCTGCCGAAAATATTTTATTCTGTCACTATACTTGCGACAGTTTCTTCGGAGTTACAGACCAGACAGTTACGTTAACTATCAAGCATCTACGATTTTATACTTATAATTGAGTAATTCCGCTCTACAACGGAAAATTGACCACATCGATATCAAATCAAAATTATCATTTAAATATGACTTTTCTTTTAGTGAAGGTTTTAGTTATTCGATGTACAGAATGAAATTTTAAATGTCGAAATATAAATATGAAAAATTAAGAGTTTCCATGGAAGGCATCAACCCAAAACTGCAGATGACACGAAGTAATTCTGACCTGACTACGAATTGGACACCCTCGACTGACCCGTCAATACTTACTGTCAGGAACATCTAGACCAATATGTAGACAGTGTTACGAACCACTAACTGTTGAACACATACTGGCACACTGCAGGCATTTGATTACCGTAACATTTGGCAACTTTATTAAACGATAACAGCCCGGAAATATTTAACTACCTTGAGGAAACAAACATGTATGAATATGTATAACTACATCTAATATTAACTATTGCTATAAAATCAGCTTATATATTCTAGTGTAGATATGATGATATTAGTAATGTTCCCGAGAGGACATTCAGTATACATAGGCAAACATCACCTTCGCTGTGGATTGCCTTATATAATATAAAAAAAAAAAAACATGAAAAAACTTTTATTTGTGTAATATGAAACGAAATATAATAAATAAGAAAATCTCTTGTTGGTAAATAATTAATTTCCCAGTGAATAAAAAATAAATTGGACTCGTTACTACTACCAATACACAGTACTATATGGACTATAATATAACTTCAACTATAAAGGCCATATTTTATAGCAATAATAGTAATAAACTGAGAGGTAAGGTGGTGTCCTTTTTATAACGTTATTATGGCTTTTATGACCTTAATGTAATGAGATAGGAGGCAGGAGATTGTTAGGGCCACCTTACTAGTTTTTAGCGAGCCATCAAATGTTGCCAGTGAAGTGAAATAACACATGTTGGTCCGTTATATCTTAAGCAGTTATGAACAAGTTAACACTAGGCATTATTATTTTTTTTTATTTACTCTAAATTTAAATTATCAATAATACATCACTCACGAATATAAGACGGAGAAAGAAAAATGCTACTTTTCGATGAAAACAAATTTGTTTATCTTCCTATGCTGCAATAAAAATTATCAAATATAACGATGTTTCAGTTACCGCTTTCGATTCAACACACAATACTTAAATTTCCTGTATTAAATTGGAACATAAACCTTGATATTTTATTTTGCTTTTTAGGGCATCTTCAAAAATCCAATTAATCCATGCCAAAAAAACAAGCTAAATCTACTCCATGATTTTGGACCATTCAGGAGCCAAATTCAGACTGCTCCCAGGGGAAACCTCCAGTTAATTTTCACGAAATTAGCGTATATGTAAGTCGTAAACATGGACATACATACCAAACTTTAAAAAAAAAAAATTATTTATTTATCTAATACCAGATCGGCCTGGTGGACCTTGGATGGGCCATGATTAATATATCAATAAAAAAAAAAGATAAAATAAATAGATAAACATAATAATTCTTAATAATAGAAAAAATTTAAGTTTATATAAAAAATAACGACTTTATATGTAATCTTTTCAGTTTCTTAAGACTGGTATTTATTGTTTAAATTAATTCATTGGTATCCATGTTAAGTCTCAACACTCTTTAATATATCATCAACAGTCCAACGTTTCGACCAACTCGGCCATCTTAAATATAAATTTCAATTTATTAAAAAACGTTTTTTAGGCTATTCTGTCCAGGTCATAAATAACAAGTCAAATCACCCTATTTTGTCACATTTTCAGTCATTTTTAAAACTTTAAATTTTATAACACTTTCAACTATCTTATTATTCAACTAATAATAATATAAAAAAATATTATAAACAACATACATTACTGTTAAAAGTACATTAACGAAGAAGATTTTTATTAAAGATTAGCTTTCTTAATTATCCAGGAATATATTATAGGGAATGTTGACGATTTAAAAAAAAACACAATTAATCAACATACTAATAATTGCAAGAATAAATATAGCCCTAAATTTAATTAAAAGAAAAAATTTTGATTTTCAGGACGTTGAAATGCTATATAAAGAAAAGAACAGTTTTAGAATAAATGAAGTTAAGAAAACATTCAAAAGCCGAAACAATGCAATAAGTAATAAAACAGATATAAGAAATTGTATTGTAACATAAGTCAAACTCCTAAATAAAATGAACAAATAAGAAACTAAACATCCATTTTGCCAAAAAAAAATAGTTAAACAATAATCCCAACTGAGGATTGTATTGCAATGAAAAGCAATAGAATTTGAATTTTTAAATTAAGTTCCTTATGGCCGCTTCCAATAACAATGAATACTTCCAATGTATATATTGAATACAATTTATTCCTCATTGCGATGGACCAATTGAAACATAATTGCTTTGAATATTTTTTGAGAGCTCGAAGAACTCAATATGTCAACTTTCTCTGTTTTGTAGAATACGGAACAATGATCTATATGGCCTTCATTGTTGCAAAGTAAGGTATAGAGTCACCTTCGGGTCTAAGGTCATCCGATCCAGAAGAAGCCTTTGCAGGTATGAGTCTATGCCAGACTCTATTTAACTAATCATAAAAAAAAAAAAATCATTGAAGTATTAATAACAAAGAACCCCTCCTTGTCAATCAGCAATATATTTAGAGGAATTATCGATCTCAATTAGGGTAGGATAGCAGAGGCAATGAAATATCTTGGACCTATCGCGGGAGGTAATCAGTTGAACAGTAACAGGTCCTATTGTGCTGTTGCGTAGACTAGCCTTCCAAAGGTCACAGCTCGCCCTCTTCCAACGGAGCTACTTAGCATAGCTTATTCCGATCTGGCAAATGGATTTATTCCACACGCATTAATTATACATGTTAAACCCATCGGGTCAACTCCATTATTTATAGCTTCTGACCTTTTAGCACTTTCTTTTGGGTATTTTAATAGCAATAGCTGTCTGCACCTATTATAACTTTACATTGAATTATTGATTCGCTGAAAGCTGAATATAATCAAAGAGATTCTTTGTGAATATTTTTTAGTTCTAATAATTTAGAATATTATTATTAGTTATAAAACATAACTAATAAGTTTTATTTATGAGTAGTTATAGTACAAGAGCCGGGAAGAAAAAAATGCAGTTATCTCACCCCAATTTTTAATTAATTTAATGAAAACTAGGTATAATTAGTAGTCAAAATTGAAGAGTCTGCCTAGTATAGATAGGGAGAATAAAAAATGGCGGTTGTTTCAAAACCTTAAAAAAGCATTAATTTTTTCATTCGGAGCTCTATATCTTAAAAATTACCGACAACACTAGAAAATGTAAGAAAAAATTATTTAAAGAAGAGTAAATTTGCTGAAATATTAGCCCTAAAAGAGCTATTTACGTCCAATAGTTCTCGAGATATAGCTTTTTAAAAAGCAAAATTTCTTAAAAATCTACTGCAAGATTAGTAGTTAGTTAATTTATTTTAAGAAATCTATATCTCAGGAACTATGTGACGTACAGATGTTAATTAGCACTCAAATTAAAGCTAGTTTAATGGACTATAAAGAATTTTATGACCTTTACCTTCGTAGGAATAGTAGTTTTCATCATATTTGCTAAAATAAATTGATTTATAGTTGTTCGGACAATATGTTTGATTTATGAAAAACTTCATTTCAGAAACCATTGGACGTACAGATGTCTGCTAGCGCTCAAATTAAAGCTAGTTAAATTTTCTACAAAATAGTCAATCATGTTTATCTTTATAGGAGTAATAGTTTTTATGATATTTGACAAAATGTTAACTTCTAGTTGTCTGTATAAAATGATGGATTTTTGAACAAATATATCTCTAGATCCATAAGGCGCACATATGTCTGCCAACACTCAAAATAAAGGAAATTTAACTTACTATTAAGTAGTTTACAACACTTATCTTCGTAGGGATAATAGTTTTTATGATATTCACGTATGAATATAAATTTGGAAAATGAAAATTTATCCGAACAACTGTAAGTCAATTTATTTTAGCTAATTTCATGTAAACTATTACTCCTATGAAGATAAATATCATAAACTACTTTATAGCTCATTAAACTAGTTTTAATTTGAGCGCTAATATACATCTGTACGTCAAATGGTTTTTGAGATATAAGTTTTTCAAAATAAATTCACTAACTACTGATCTTTCAGTACGTCCCATACAACATTTTTATGAAATGTTGCTTTTTAAAAAGCTATATCTCGAAAATTATTTAACGTAAATATTAGGGCTTTATTAGGGCTCATATTTTAGCAAATTTACTCTTCTTTAAATGACGTTCTCTTAGATCTTCTGTTGTTCCTATTTTTAAGATATAGAGCTACGAATGAAACATTTTTTCTCGCTTAGAAACAGCCGCCATTTTTTATTCCTCCAACCTATACTTGGCAGACTAATCAATTTTATTATTATTAATTATACATAGCTTTCATTAAAGTAATAAAAGATTGGGGTGAAATAACTGCCTTTTTTCTCCTCTTGGGCTTTTGTACGATTAGTATATTATTGATTAAGTGTATTACATTCCATAATCCCTAATTTAATTATAATTGGAATGTAAGTATTAATAGGCAGATGAATGTTGCATTTGTTCATTAATATAACCAATCAAAAATGACTGAACATACCAAACCACAAATATAGTACATATTGTTCATTATTCCGTCCTTGGATTTTCTCAACACGGATATAGGCAGCGTAATGCAAATACTAAACAGTAAAAATCTTCAAATATAACAAATGACCTGGTTCAAATTTTGAAATTACCTATCGTTTTCATCTCCCGGGTCATGAAATGGTATAGAGATGCCAGTGGATCAGCCAGGTGTGTCTTATATTTCCTAAAGCAAATTGCGTTTGTTCACGCCGATCTTACGGTAACTGTTATAATAACCGTATCTTCCAGATACATTTAACTAATTTTCTTATAATTGATAATTTTCTTAAATTTGAACCGAAAGTTAGATCAAGCTTATTGGCAGACCTAGGATGTGGCAAGGCACTGTTCCCTTGGTCGACGTGCTCGCCGAGAGAAGGGGTTTAGACTGAGTATAAACCCAATCATTCATTACTAGTAGAGAGTACGCTTCCCACTCATGACAACGCAGACGACGAGTTAGCGCCAAGTAAGGTGTCAAGTTTTCATTTCGTGGGGCCGCCACGGAAATGAAAAAAGACCACGCCTTAACCACCTGAGCTACGGACGACCCCCATTGTTAGCCTATAATCAAAAATTATTCTTTTGTTTCATGTTGATTATCATAACGTTATCACTATTTCCTTGTCTTATAATTTGATTGAAATTGTTGTTGTTACTTGATAAAATTTTAAATGAATAATTTGATTAATTATGAAAAAGTATAATTAAATCGTTAATTTATTAATATCCATAAATAAAAATCTGTTTTGTTTTAGTAACCACTAAATGAATCAATATATAAGATTTGGAAATTTTCTATAACTCTATATGTACAACTTTAGGATTCTTTTATCTAAAAAGAAACGAAACCTGGAAACAATTCATTGTGCAATTATTACACAATTCCAATGAACAATACGTTAAAAACGAAGAATTTCTGGAATTCGCGGAAGCTAAGTCATGACTATAATGGGAGTAACGTTTGGCGAAGTGCTGACCACATCTCCCTCATAACTGAGGAGTAAAGATTCACAGGAACCACAATGAAGCTCGGACTCTGTTACACAACAGACCAGCTACCGGCTCCAGCTTTCTATAAGCCGGCCCTTCCTCCAGCTGCTTTCTCGTTGTGTCTTCGTTCTCCATGGATTTTCATAAATTATATTAAATGCTCACATAAAGATCTAAATCTGAGCGTTGATTCCAGATAATACCTTGTCAGAAATAAGTCAGGTGAAAATGAAATAAAAAAGTGTTTTTTTATCCAACCAGCTAGCGTTTCGGCCTAATTTTGTAGGTCATGTTGAGGATAAGAGAAGCTAGAGTTGGCCACTATTACCGTAAGAACTAAGATCCAACCAATGATTGGTAGGTATTAAATGCTGTACCCAGGAATTATATATATCTAATTGACAATATTCGAAATAATTATAGGGTAAATAACAATTTTTTTAGAACAGAAACAAGTTTTTTAGAAAACACCAAACCATTAGGATGTACATTAAAAAACATCATTTCTTATAAATCAAAGAATTTTTTTCTCTACTGACTTTGATTTCATTATGTTCCGAATAATCCTAGCTATATATATCATTTAAATATATCTGAACCTTTAGTTATATTGTATTCTAAATTTTAGGTAGTTATCTCTGCTATAAGGAATTTGCACCCTTCATTATAAATATAAAAATATGGTATGGCACTATTGTTATATATTTGGTATGGCTCATATGGTAATCAATTGAACTTTTTTCCAGTTTTGGCTGTCGTACATAGTTGCTAAGAGCTCTCCTCTCTTTATAAGAGCCTTTTAATAAACTGAAACACCGTTCTGAAAAGCAAGTCTGCTGCTCAAAATATTTTATGCTAATGTCTGCTATAAGGAATTTGCACCCTTCATTATTATTAACATGTTAGTTGTAAATTATGATTGCAATTCTCTACATAAACAATGTTTCCTTCATTATTTCATTAATACATTTTATAACATTCTATAAGTTATTATTATATGATCATTAGATCCTTTTTTGGAATTGCCTATATTTCAATTGTTTTGTAGTAGTGTTTTGTATTTTAGCTTTATCATATTAATTACACCATTAGTTTTACAATTTTTATAATATTGCCAGTTTTATTTAATTCAAGCGAGAAAAATTAAAACAAACAGAAGTTTTCAATTTTTATTAATACAGTAGTTTTCAAATAACTAGCCTAAGATTGTCTTTTCCTCACTAAATTATTATATCAAGTCTGATCTCTTCCATTGAATAACCTCCATTAATTGACATATATAGGCTCTAGCCTTCCATAGCACCTCCCTGGCTGAATTCTGGTTGGATTCAATATATCCAGAGACATTTTTAAGAACCTATACTAAGCTGTAAAAATGTATATATACATTTAATAGGGACAGTAAAAAGAATTAAACTTTAAAATTAAATGTTTTTAAGTTAGTATCAGACATAATTCAATTTTATTATTATTATACTGATTTACTTTTTTATGTTGTAATTCAGTTAGTATTATTATAGTGTTGCTATAATCTTTTGCAGCTATATTATTTCTTTATTTTTATCTTTAGCTATAAGATAACAATAAAGAAATAAGTATCTATCATGTAGAGTGAAGTATCATGTATCCGGGAAGGAGTGGAGGGAGATTATCCTTTCCTCGCCTGAGCCTCTTCTCCTAGACCTTTCGGTTAGCCTACACAACTGCTTCCACTCCCCAATCACCACAGTCCCCTTCTCAAATGAAATGAAATGATTAGGTCAGAGATACATCGGGTTTCCTGTGATTAAGATGTTAATTGTTATATTTGTATTCATCACATTCATATTTTTCGGCAGATTTCTGAAAAATTTGCAATCATAAAGACTGAAGAAGACAGCTTACTGAATGATCCATGGCTTAAGCTTGGAGGAGTTATCTAGAGCATAGAAAAATATTTTCCGCTCTCATGAGCTGAGAGCCCCGCTCTCTGGGATGTGAATATTGATATAGGACAAGACAGAGAGGGCTAATATAGGCTAAAGCCAGCCTGGATTTGTGGGATAAGGGGAGTGCTTCTTCGGCTCCTCTCGCGCCTCCCAGTCTCGGTCGATAGCTAGGGGAATAGTTCTCAGATTGGACGGGATTCACGAATTTTGAATTATCTGGATCCGCTCCAGCTTATTGGGGAGGTCACCGTCAAGAGGTAGATTATTATTATTTTTAAAATAAATTACTATCTTGAAGTTTGTAAAATTATAATAGGGCGCCAAAATAATTCAAATTCCATAATCTAAAATTCTAGAAAAAGTAAATGATTTAAAAAAAAAATAAATAATTCAAATTCTACCCATTATAGTCTCAAAACCTTTTATTTCTCTTATAAGTCCGACGTTTCGGCCAATCCGGCCATCTTCAGGGACAGTCTACGTAATACAACTTTGAAATTATATAATTTAAAAAACTTTAACTCCATGCAGGCTATTCTGCCCAGGTCAAAAATATCAATTTCTAATTAGTCAATATTCACTTAAAACAAAATCAAAATCATTTATCATCAGACATTATTCTTTAAAAATTCCTTAAAACTCACAACAATTTTGATTTTGATTTTTGATTAGATTGTTGTGATAAAAGTTTTAAGGAATAGTGTCTGATGATAAATGATTTTGATTTTGTTTTAAGTGAATATTGACTAATTCGAAATTGATGTTTTTGACCTGGGCAGAATAGCCTGCATGGAGTTAGAGTTTTTTAAATTATAAAATTTCAAAGTTGTATTAAGTAGATTGTCCCTGAAGGTGGCTGGATTGGCCGAAACGTCGGACTTATAAGAGAAATAAAAGGTTTTGAGACCCTAATGGATAGAATTTGAATTATTTATTTTTAAAAAATTTACCAGTCTCAAGAAAATATTAAGATTATAAGTAAATGATTTTGTAATTTATATATAATAATCATTTCGTCGTTTACATCTACAAGAATTTTCGAGATGACTAAAGTTACACATCAGCCTTTAAAGAAGTTCCCTTGAAAGTAAATTAGAGATCACTCTCAGGAGGAAGATTTATACTATTTTAAAAATAAATTATTTTATTGAAGTTTGCAAAATAATAATAACTAGGACCGCTAAATAGTTCAAATTCAATAAAATAAAATATATTATTATTAAGATAATTAGTAAAATTAATATAATCATTAAAAATTTATTTAAAACGAAGATGGTCCAAAGAAAAAAAAACTCAAATATTAATTAAACCATTTGAGCCAACGGGCGAAGCACTTGGCATGGCTCCATCAGGGCTAAATAATTACAAACGACTAAAATAATAAAACAAAAAAAGAGAATAGATAACATGAACTTAAAAGTAAACTAAGGTATTGCTGAATATGATTTAAAATAAGTGAAAATTTATGAAAAAAAAAATGAACCAAGCAAATTAAAGAAAATAAAAATAAGATGAGCAGTGAAAAGTATAAATAAACAAGAATTAGAAAAAGGTATTAGACTATTAACGAAAACGGAAATATTACCAAATAAAAAAGAAATATAAAACTACAATACGCTTCAGGAAAATAAGGGGAATAAGAAAAAATAAAGGTCAAGAAAAAAGGAAAATAATGAACGAAATAGAACACCCACCTTACTGAATAGAGGAAATCTCAAAAAGGAGTCAAGGCAAATGAGAAGACTAACAGGATTAAGGAACTGGGGAATAGGCAATTATTTCATGTTATCAACTATGTTACTTTATTACATTATTTTACTATTTACATTATTACCATAAGTATTTATTTTATTTTTTTGTTTTCGAATGGGGTATATTCTTGTTCCTTATATTTTTTTCTCCGCTTCCAGGAGACTGAAATCACTCATCTGCTTTTGCTGATGTTTCCTAGAAGGTAAACTAAAGGGAATCGCTGTCAAGAGGTAGATTTATATTATTATTTAAAAAAAATTACCATATTGATGTTTACAAAATAAACATAAGTAGGAATCGAAAAATGGTTTAAATTCATCATAACAATATAATAATTTTTATAAGTTATTTATGAAATTAAATATATATATTTGTTAGTGTGTGTTTATTTGAAATAGACCCCTGGTGTAGGATACATTTAAGGAAGTAAAATACATTTCGTCATATACTTTCAGGAGATTTCTCCAGGTGAAAGAAGTCACTCGTTAGAAGAGACCGGATTTTCATACAATTGCATCTTTTGTTTCCTAGTTTAAAATTCATCCAAACCTCAACAGCAATTAATATTGTTACAAGGATGTTCTATTGATACTAGTTATATAAGAAATAGCACATTTTGGGTCACTGCACGAATTTGTACATTTTGAGATATTTCTGCACGAAATTACATTTTTTCGAATTTAGAATTTGGCTTTGATCCAAGAAAAATCAAAAATATAATCACATGAAACTTATTATTAATATTTAGTTAAATTGTTCATGATAAATGCTCAATTATTCTTTTCAGGATCGCAAGTTGAGCTTCGAGTTTTATTGACAGCTTTTATTTTATTGTTATATTGGTTCAAAATTTTACTTATTTTATTTTATACTTATTTCTTGATGTATATAGTTTGATTATGTTCATTTTATTTATCTTTCTGTATATAATAATGAAGTATATAAAATACATATTATTTATTTATATATATTTTGGTATGAATGTGGTTGTGACAGATTGTAATATTTATTCATAAATAAAAATTAACATGTAAAAATTTAGGTATATACAATTGATATGCTCCTGATTTAATGATAAATTAAATAATTTAAAAATCAAATTAAAATAATAAAAAATTCCAGAACTCGATGTCCAATCCAATGTTTGGAGATTAATTCTAGAATTTCATGTTTTAAATATTCCTTTATATATAGCACCTTGCTAAATTTGCCATAAATCTAAAAAAATGTGGTAGTTTTAAAAAGTTAAAATTGAGTTTTTCGGTCTTCGATTATGGTAAATTAAAGTAACTTTAATTTTTTGTGTATGTTTACAAAAAAGTGGTAAGTATTTAGACGAGTTTATTTGATTCTAAACCGGGTTAGGTAAGCTGTACATATGTACATATTAATATTATAAATTACGTAATAATATTTATTATTGATTATTATGTTTTACACTTTTTACGTCTTGGTTTTTAGTACACAATGCTTCAAATTTTGTTTTTTTTTTGCACGTTTTTTACTGTACGGAAATTCGTTCTCAACTGATCAACCTTTGAAGAAGTTTCCTGTCTGGAGGATAAAGAAGGTAAATATACCGCCTAGGAGATAAAAACCTGTAATGCCGATTTACATTCGTTTGAAAGAGAAGAAGATTGTGGAGAGGAAGAGATTCGAATCTTATTAAAGAGCATGACGAAAGTTGAAAATGAATTTCACAGGATTGAGGTGCGGATAAGGCAGGATTTATCATATGATGTGGATCTGAGGAAAAGAGGATATAGGTCAGAAAGAGATCTGGTTGTTCTGGAACATGTAGTTTGATTTGATTTAGAGCACATCAAAGACAGAAGAAGGAGATCATATGAAAACAGTCTGCAGAAAGAAAACTCCGAAATATTTTATACGGAAGGAACTATCAAGTCACTTGAACTCGACATACAAAATTACAATATTTTAAAATTATAAACAGGTGTTTTTTATTAATAAAATTTACTAAGAGGCTTTTTAATAACATTAATGAATATTAATTTTAAAAAGAGAAGATGATCGGTGGGGGAGAGGGGAGAGGTGAAGTCAGCAAAAATACACAAATAAACGAAACTTATTTATTTGTGCCGACGTTTCGACCTGAATTTCAGGTCTTCATAAGGACTGAAAAAGCAAAACGAGATGACAACCTTAATTCAGACACAAAAAAATTAATAAAATAGTAATAAGCAAGGTTAGAACTATAAATTAAGTAAAAAATAGTAAATTGATACTAATAGAAAATAAATATATATCGTTTTCTTTCATTTCATTAATTGTTGTTTTTAATTATTTTAGACATCCATTATATTTTTATTATGCTAATTCTATTATTTATTACTTAAATTTTTTTCCGTACCTTTCATTATCTTTATTTCTATATTTACTTCAACCAGTGGTGCAGCGAGAGGGATGCGCTGGGATCTTTTGAGCTCTGCTCTACCCCTCACATGTGGGGGATAGTGTGGGCTCAGGGATCCTCAGGTCGATTGTGTAAATATTATATATATTATTTTATCATTATGTTATTTTATTTTTCATACAGATAGTTTGATTATGTTCATCTTGTTTATTATTTTGTTTGTATATATTTTCAGAGAGTTATTTTTTATTTTTTTTTTATTTTAGTATAAATGAGATCATTCACAACTGTGTGGCAGATTGTAATATCTATCAATAAATAAATCTATCAATCAAAAAAAAATATATATATTTACTTCATCACTGACTTTTTTAAAAACAATTCTTTCGTTATCATTTAGTTTGTATAAGTCTAATTTCTACAATATTATGTTTTATCTTCTATTAGTATCAATTTACAATTGATACCAAATTTATTGGTGTATATTTTTCAAATCTTGTTTATTATTATTTTCTTAGTTTTTTTTTTTAAATACTTTTTTATAAAAGTAAGTAGGCAATAGGTAATAGTTATGAATGATCACATTTATACTAAAATAAAATAAAATAAGAATAAAAATAAATCTCTTAAAATATATAAAAACAGAAGGATAAACAAAATGAACATAATCAAACTATGGGTATGAAAAATAAATAAATAAAATAACATAATGATAAAATAATATAATCTCTAGTCACATTTACATTAATATATACAATATTTACACAATCGAGCTGAGGTCCCCTGAGCCCACTCTATAACCCACGTGAGGGGTAGAGCAGAGCTCAAAAGATCCCAGCGTATCCCTCTCGCCGCATCATAACTACCGGTTTCTATAAATGAAGGTTTTTATCTCGTTTTGTTTTTCCAGAAAAACTGAAATTCAGGTCAAAACGTTGGTACAAATAAATAAGTTTCGTTAATTAATTATTTCTAAATAATCTACGGTCAATTATTTACACCTAATTATTAATTATGAAATTTTTTCCGATTTACTTTATATGTTTATACTTGTCCATTTTATCATAAACCAGTACCTTTACCACCTATGAAGTGTCTTGTCAGCACTTTTTAAGGAGGTACAGTTTCTAGAAAAACGGTTCTACTAGATATTTTGGATAGGATCACACTCAACCAGCATTTTTAACCCATTTAAACCAAGTAAAGGAAATTACATTTAAAAGCACAATATACTAACTTTTTTTTACATAATTTTATCTACTTAATCCGATGTTTTTATTGTATGGTATAGGTATCACACTTCACTTTGATTTACCTATATGAAATATACAGTAAGGGGGATGTTATTCTGAATAATAAAGAAATAGCTGTTCTGAAATGTAAAAGGATTAATTTCATCTCAAGTTTATAGATGTTCTATACACTCACTAGATTTTTCACATAACATTTGGACACATTAGGCGGTTTCCTCTGAATCAAATGAGCTAATATTCAGTACATTATATTGTTTTCCAGACGGAATAATACCATAGAAGTGAGATGAATTACAATCAAAATATTGTCACTCCTAAATATTTTTCGCGTTTCAAAATTTATCTCTTAACTGAACAAATCTTATCCACTCAACCGGTTTTGACGATCTTCAATTATTAATGAAAAAAATAATTATTTTTTTTTTCTTTGTTAGTACACCAAATCAAATGTAGGGAAAATGCGATCTTAGTGACTCTCAACTCTGGTGATATTTTTTTTCTCTTAGAATATATTTTAGTTCTGGGCTAGTGACTAGTGACCTTTCTAAACCATGAGATTACACAAGCATATTTTTCAATAAGCAGCAGTGTATATTTTATATATCTTTATACGGGAATAGCAATGCATCATTCTGCATAGAGTTAAATCCAAATACGTATTCGTGAGACATGGGGTTAAAAAAACTTGGGTTTTGTACAGTAAGTTTCTTAAACTTATGAAGCACAGATTTACTACAGAGTTATATTTTGTATTTAATTAACATATTAATGACTGTAAACAATTTTTGTGTTTATTTCTATATTTACTTCAACCAGTGGTGCAGCGAGAGGGATGCGCTGGGATCTTTTGAGCTCTGCTCTACCCCTCACATGTGGGGGATAGTATTTAAAAAACTTTAACTCCATGCAGGCTATTCTGCCCAGGTCAAAAATATCAATTTCTAATTAGTCAATATTCACTTAAAACAAAATCAAAATC
>NW_027105911.1:38962-50987 GCF_000696795.3 Halyomorpha halys
TTAACCGCAATAACTTAATACTTAGCTGAGTATTTCATCTTTCGCAATATGCTACATTAGCTATAACTACATAAACCATATCTGATACATTAGATATGTACAACTAATTAATACATATACATTAGCAATACATATCTATACAATTAATAAATATTTTATCAGTTATGTTCGAGAGTACATTGTTCTGTCCTATTTCCTAACATGAACCGGAAACATAGTTCATAGCTTACATATAGTTTTGAAAGCTTATGATCATTCATACAGAGCAGACAGCGTTACTAATTGAAGTGTTGCCCAACCTGCAATAATTTAATGTAAAGGAATTCATTAACTAATTATTTCTTATCTCTGTCTCGAATATATTTCTGAGACCTAAGTTCACGATATGAATCATAAACACAAATATTCAGTTATTGGAAAGAACCGCAATAAGTAACATTTTATATATTAAAACAAGATATCCAAGAGTGGAGTTTAATTATGGGTTCAAATACACAAAAAAGTCCATTTTAGTCACGAAAAAAAATTATTTATCTTGTCAAATTTTCGCTCATTCAGGGATTGGTGCAAATGTGCTTTAGTGAAAATACTATCTTCTATTACTCTTGAAAAATATATTTGTAGAATTATAGCTGATACAGAAAAAGTCTGCAAGCTATTTTTACCCCAGATAATCTCAAGAACGTAGTTAGGAATAATATTTCTAGTAAAATAAATAAATTTTGATCCAATAGATCTTATAAAAGAGACCCTAAAACTCGACTTTTGAAAAAAAAAAAGATTTCTAAGACCTTATAAGAATATTTTTAAAAACAAAACCATAGCCTCTATATTGTAAAATCTGATTACACAAAACGGGTTGCTATAAAGACAAAAAATAATTATGACCAAAAAAATGAATTTTCTTTAGAATAAAATGGTACAGATCTGAAACTGAGTGTGGGTCATAAAATGATCCACTCAATGAATTAACTAACTGTAATAAATGCGTAGAAAAAATTCATAAAAATATTTACCTTAAAAAAGGTTGCTGGGCACTCCCACTATTAATTTCCCTAGGCTATGTAGACTAGTAAAACTTTATAAATCAGGAAAGTTCTTAGGACGTATAATTAACGATATACAAGGACCAATGGAGAAATTATCAAGGTTTTTCAAACTTTCTGTGGGGGGGGGGGTTAAATAACGCAAATTGCGAAAAAAAGATGGAACAAATTTGTAAGACGTAATATAAAGAGTTGAGTCATTACATATAGAGAAGGTCGAAATCTAGTTAGTTTCCGGGGGCATATAGTTTCCCAAACATTTAAAATAGCAATAAAAAAGTAAATGTGTTTCCATAGGAACCTATGCAAAATTCTTTAAACATATTTTTAAAAACACCTTATTCAACTATTTCCCAGCAGAAAATACACACAGGATTCCTTTATTTGGAGAACAGTCTTAATGAATCCTATAAAACAAAAAAGAAGCTACAATATCGATTAACCTGTTACAGATGTAATCCGGTGTTCCGGTAATAATTCGGTGTTCATTTTAAGGCTTTAGGATTAGTGATTCTTAAATCTATTTTATTCTTCTAAAATAGCCAAGATATGGAACAATGAATCGGCTGTCGCTGTGAAGATCCGTGGACCATCACGGAGTGACCTTTGACTTTGGTACCGAATCTCAAATAATGCGGCATAGAAGTTTTGGAGAAAAGCTGTATAAATCGCATTTTACATGTATCTGGAAACGTAAAATTTGGATGGGAGATTTTTTTTTCTTGGTAAATTGAAAATAATAAACTTATAGGTTTTAGAATTTTTTTTTTTAACCGATAAATTTATGTTCAAAATATTGAATTAATATAAGAATAATAGGAAAATAACCTATTTTAAACATGTGAAAAACTGTCCACAACTGACCAGATCTTCCAAATCCAAAAATTCCTAATAACTAACAGGAAACCTCTCATGAGTTTCTTTTTGCTTTGTTCATACACCGATTATTAAAAACCATCACAATTTAGAAAAGGTGGCTTTGTATGTTTAAAATTTTTATGTATTTCTTTATGATGGTGATTTACAAATTTTTTATGAGAAAATAATGAATAAATGAGAATTAAAAAGATTACATACGCCATTACATTTGGTATGTTTTCTGAATATTTTCAGCACTCACCTGCAACATAAAAAGGATTTATTTAGTAATTTATACACATAAAACTATTTTAATAAATGGTTATATCTAAAAAACAAAACAAAAAATACTTACTGATTAATGACCAAATATCTAATGTAAATATAAACTAAAAATTGGAAATTTTATTGATCATTTTGCAGATAAAGTTATATTAAATATATAATTTTGTGAACAGATAAATAAAAATACAACTATTATATAGTTAAAAAAATCTTTTATAACGTAATATTTTTATATACTAGCAAAAATGTAATTCTAGATTCTTCCAGAATCTAGGTTTCTATCTGTGAATATCCAATAAGGAATAGGAGGTGAAGTAGAGATAGCTAGCTATATGTCAATCTTGTCAACAGTTGAAGTATATGAAACATAATCCCAGACATCACACGGTGTCTGAGCTTTGGTTTCTTCGATACATCGTCAAATAAGTTTTATTGTAAAATATTATTTGAATAAAGAAGATTCTAAAGAAAAAATATTCATTTAATACAAATAAAAAAAGTAACATATAGTAACTACGTAAAAAAAAGAAGAGCCATATCTATTCAGAATATATAAGTTTTAAAGGTTCCCTGAATCTAAAAATGTATAGCATGTGAACTTTATAGCATGCTAACAAAAGAAAAAAAAGGAGTAGTTCGCATAAATTGTTAAAAAATATATAAAGATGTTCCTAAAAGATCAATTTTATACATATGAAAAAAGTTGGCACAAATTAATTTACAATAATATTATAAGTCCATTCCAAACGATACAATAATATTGCTCAATAAGTTAGAAAACAGCTGACAGTTCTTCCGTAATGACGGATAAAAACCAGTTGTGTGGCTGTTGCGTTACTGAAACTTTCAAGAAAGAGGAAAAAGCAGAGTAGGTGAATGAAAAAATATTTTAAAGATGTAATAAATACTCTAATAAAAAAAAAAAATAAATGAACTAAAAATATTGAACCAAGCAATTTAAGAAACTTTCTGCATGAGAATAATGTACTGTTTTTTGTGAATGATTGAAATTCATAAAAGGGTTAAAAATATGAAGTGTTATTTTTTCCAGTGAGCGTATATTTATACTTATACACCAATTTGTCAAGCTACACGAAATACTTTAGCAGGTTAAAAATTAAAATTGAGAACCATAAAGATAAAATTGAATTAATAAAGCGCTATGATTCTTATTGAAAAATAAAATTCTTAATTTGCACAAAAATAAAAATATTTTCCAGATTCTACAAAAAAAAGCAGTCAGTATAACTATACAACATTGTGCAGTATATTGATGATATATTGGGCTACTTGAAGAAAATATATATTGATATTATAATCTGAATTTTTTTATTTTTTTATATGTTATAACTTCTGAAGTCCTATGGGCCTTAAAGAAAATATCTTAAATAAATATATTAAAAAAAAGGTTGTAATTATTAAAAACTATTAAAGATAAAGATTACAATAATTAAAATATTAAAAATCAAATGTTTAACTTAGTTTAAAATTTTATTATTAACTAAAAATTTAAATAAAATACAAAAATTCGAATTATATAAGGAAATAACTTTTAACAGTTGATAAATCAGAAATTGTTAAATATGAATAAATGAAATATTTATTGAAAAATATAGAAGTTTTGATAAATTAGGCCTCCTTAAATGTTTAGGAGACAATTTATTAATTTTCATTTTATAATAAATATATATACTTATATAAAAACAACATATAAGAAAAATCAAATTAAAATTGTATTAATTCGATTCTTCAAGAAACGAGGACCATTATTTCAAGAAAAAAATAATTGAACAAAGAATGTTTTATCTCGCTCAATATTTAATTTTTTTTTCTTTTCTATTCTATTTACAATATTCTAAGTGTTTCATTATCACAATCAGTCTCTTTAAAATAAATCTTCTGGTTTCTTTTTTGATAATTTTGTCCCATGTCCTTCGCAATATTTTGTCGGTGATATAGCGTAGACGGATGGAGCACTTTGGTAGACGAAGCAGAGACGCTTGGCAAGTGATTGAGCGTCCATGATCCTCAAGCAACTTGTTCAACAACATTAATAACACCACTTGTGAGCTAAATTCCATTTTCTTAACCTTCCAGAAATCCACTAGTATGTTTCTCAAGGAGAAAATAAATACATGTGGATATCTTTTTAAATCGAAAAATATTAAACAAAAATTGAGAATAATTTCCATACAATGCAGGAATACAAAAGACTGGAGACATTTTAGCCATTATTTTAAAGACCTTTATGATTATTAGCATGTTTAAAACTTCTCAATGCAGGTTGTAATCAATTCAGCACAACCTTTTGCCACTCACTCAACTGTTTAAATTATAAAAAAAATCTTTTACAGCTATTGACTTCCAAACTTTAAAATGTTTTTATAATCGATTAAAATAATACCTGAGTCAAGATACAGCTTTAAGAAAAGGAAATTCATCTCGATGTTCTCGGAAGAACAACGAACTTAAAAACTAAGCACTCATTTCATACATCGTTGTACTTCGAATGTACATTTATCAGATTTCTTTCTTGAATATTTAAAAAATCAACTCGTGACATAAATGTTTTATTCATTCTTTAGTTAAGTTTATATAAATTAGAATCAATAAAAAAATAAACATAAAAAAATCATATAAAATTCTAAGCTCCATAACTTAATTTGAATACAATTTATTTAATTTAAAAAATAGTAGATTTAATCATTAGAGACATTTTCTATTACTAACAAGTTATTATTTTTCCTTAGATAATTAATTTTAGAACATAGGCGTACCTAGACCATTTATTTTGTAGCCCGGGATTGTTTTATTTTTGAGGCATAGGATGAATATAATTTTTGAACCTTGGGCCAATTGGTTTTTATTTTATATCATTTTTTTCCGGGCGCTGTTATTTGTGGGGGTTGTGGTGGCAACAATTTTAAGGATTCGGGTAAATTTTTTTTTAGGGCCCGGGTTGGATTTATATTTTTAGAATAAGTATGAAGTATGTAGGACGAAAAGTTTAAGGCTGTTTCGGTTTTAAAAATATAAACATTTTTTGTTCTGTTTCTATGACTATTTTTGTACAATCAACCTTTAAGTTGTCAATGCAAGCTTAAAAGTCACTACTTATTAATTTAAAAAAAAAAATCGAAACGCCAAATATTGAGGTATTACTTACTAAAAGGAATTGGTTTGTGGAAAGAATACTTGTGGTTTATAATGAGGTGTAGATAATTGACCGTGGATTACTAATTGGAGATGGTCGGGGATGCGAATTTATGCCTGGCATAAATAAATAATTTTTTGTTTATTTAATTATAAAGTATTATAAATTAATCAGTCAAAAGAGGTATACATAATACAGTTAAACGTGGCAGTTAACGCGGCACATAGTCCACTTACATCACCTGTACTATTTATTACCTTTTACGTCAGACCCAGTTCGTCAATACGGTCACGATATTAAACTGTCGTGACAATTAGTACTGTCATAACTGTAACTATCAAACAATAACTGAAATTGCAGGATTTTCCAGTGTCAAAGCACATATGAGATAGTTAACGTGTCAGCTGCTTCATTGCATCACTTGAACTATCAACTATCACGCCATAGCTAGTGCGATAGTACAATCAAGACCGCAACAATCATACAGGTACAGTTACAATGCTTCTCCGAGAACAGGTTAAGTGCCGGGTACTTGTCGGGTAAAATGGGTATCTTCAAGGCACTAAGCGGGTATTTTTTAGACGAGTGAATCAGCAGCACTACTTATGACCAATAAGGATTCATTTAAAATACATTTTGCTATAGAATCGGCAGTTGAGATATAGATTCGGGTATAAGGGATGAATGTACAAACGCTAAACGTAACACATGGCTAATGCTTCAAGATTCAGGTTGCGTAACATACAAAGCCAGTACATCACGACCCCAAAATCCCCTAATGTCTTTAAAATGATACCTTGTAATTCATGACTTTTTAACCATTGTAATTTTCTGGTTGTAACCATACCAAATGCACTGATCGCCTATCCAATGATTCTCCTGAAATTATAAAATGCGTGAGGCTGCCATACCTTAAATAAAATTAAAAAAAACAAACTTAATTACTGAAAACACAAAAACGGGGAACATAAAACCTCATATAAACAAAAATTTTAAATAAAATAATTATATACACGAAACAACAATTTTTTTTTTTTTGAAAACGTAATGTTTTATGACTACAAAAAAAATACAACAATTAAAAATGCAAATCTAAAAAACCTTGACTTAGAGATCGGATGTAATCGCCACGTTAATTACTTCCTTAGCAACTAAGTGTAGAGGAAATGTCGCAATTTTCGTAACACCAATTATACTATAACCAATTATAAACAGAAAAATAGGTAAAAAATATTATTAATTATTATTTCCTGTTTGAAACATACTTTTTAATATTGTTTCAGTAGTATATATCATTAAATTTAGAGTCATAAATAACTCATAAATTTTCGAGTTTACACTTAAATTATTCAAAATTGATTTTATGTAAATATATTTATTTTTATAAGTACACAAATATTTTCTTATCTTCAATTCTTAGCTTCAAACCCTCATAGACTCAAATTAGGCTAGGACGAAAATTTTAACTGCTCTCAAAATATTTTTAAATAACATTTAATCTATAAAAAAATGACTGATGAAAAAGGATATTTAAACATTTTGGAATAATATTGTCATTATTGATAAATTTTGATTGAGGTCTTATGTCTGTAGAATATAGCAGTTACTCTCTCATCATCTCTCTAACTTCGGCAATATCAGAACCCAATGGAGGCCTTGGACAGGCACATTTAACTTCAACAGTCTAAAGTAGATCAAGCAGTTGCACACATAATTTAAGAATAAATTAAATATGACTACATAATCATAAATTTAGTCGATCTTTATCTATAGTTGTTTACTTAATTCGGTAACTTGGTCCTCTAAATTTTCATTTTATTTATTGATATGTTTGTTAAGCAACGGTATGTTACAGACACGTGGAGAATCTATCCATCGATAGAACAACAATACTATTTCTAGAAGAGAAGATCTCGAGGCCATCTTCTTTTTAAACACTAAGGAGGATTATCAGGTACTGAAGGAAAAGACAGATTAGAAACAAGTAGGTTTGGAAGTTTATAGGAACATAGAGGTCCTGATGGATGACTAATGATTTTATTCTTTATTGCTCTTTGAACTTGGACTCTAATATTAATCACACCGAACTTATTAATAATGATGATAATAACTTACACATTAATTTAAATATTTATTGGAATTGTTAAATAATAGAAATCGCTAATATCGAAACTTAATTTTTTATTGTTTTTGTTAATTTTTTTTTCTTATTCGAATAAAATAAACGAAATTGCCGTATAATTATTCTATAATCGGAGATGGTTTAAAAAATGAATATAGCTTTCCTGGACATTTGCAGGTACATGATCCCAAACTTAGAACGTGATTCTGAACTTTCAGAATTCATTTCATACTCAATTTTCTCAATCGTATCCCACAAAGTGCTATTCTTTGCTATTTTTCATCTAAAAGCTATAAATTAAGACAAGTTTGTCACTTTTCTAGCAAGCCATATTTAGTTCCAACATCGTCTGTCTTTTAGACTTCTAGATCCTTCCACTGAATTCCTAGTCGTTTCTTATTCCAGTATCAGAGAAGTGACAGAAGGATATCCCTGAGATAGTTCCGTGGGAGCGAACAGAGCAGACCGGTGGGCGCTGGTCAGACGGTAGATGGTCACTTTCTACTCGGTCTTACGTAAGCTTGGGGTCAGACTCCTGCTAATGCTAACCAATTCCCAAAGGCGCTACTTCCACCGTATCCTTCGTCTTCCGAGAACCCGACCACGCCGATCCCATCATCTTGATGACCAGAGATTTCTTTACTTTGACAGGCATAGTTTGTAACTTATCACATGGCATTCAAATATCTTTCCGGATACAAAAATTATTGATACATTAATTTTTTTTCTTACAAAAAAATAATAAAATGGTACTACATTCCCCAGAAAATAAAGAAGAAAAGGGTGATCAATATGACCAGGACACGTGAGTGCAAATCCAACGATTTGATTTACAATCACGTATTTTTAAAATTGAAAATAACAATCCAAGTCGTAGAAGGAATTATCACTAAAAACAAAAGGGTGGCTGTCAATATAGTAGGGTTTATACAAAAACCGACATTTTAGAAAACCGGTTTTCAAATAGTAATTTTTCCAGAAAACCGGTTTCGAATTTTTATAAAATCATTTTTTGCTCGAATATTCTGTAATTCGAACAAAAAATTTTAACAAATTTAAAATTTAGAGTGATTAAAAGCTTAAAAAAAAGTTTTTGACTGAAATTATTTACTGTTCAATTTTATTAATAGTAAATTTTTTTAATGAAATTTTGACCAGGATTAAATAACTTTAAAAACAATTATTAGTTGTTTATGCATATTTTTCACATATAAGGATGTAAATATTTTTAGAATAGTGAAACGAGTTATTCAGCAAAAGGTTCGAATAAATAAAAACAATATATTTTAATATTTTTATAATAAGCATATTATTTTTAAAAAAAACAATGTTATTAGATACAGATGAATACTTATTAAAAACAATTAGAATATATATAACTGTGTGTTATATAATATAAATTATAATCAAAGCCGAAAGACAAGAGTAAATAAAGTTTATGCATACATACTTATTAAAATCAATTATAGTTTTAAAGACAATTAAGCTAAGGACCGAGTATTTTCTATTCCGGGCAATTTTAATACAAATTAGAATATTCAAATTTCTTTTTTTGTTTAATGAAATATGATTTCAGAAAACAGAGGACGTCTATCGATTTGCTATTTAGCCGTGTCCTTAGTTTATTCATAAAATTCCCCAAAATAGAAAATACCCTCTCACTTGCAACCGAACTAGGCTTAATCGTTTTTAAAGCCTGATATAATAATTCCATATTTTATAGAAAACAGATATTTTCTCCAAAAAAACCGGGTTTTAAAAAGCGACAAACCCTACAATAAAGGTATAAAAATAGTAATAGAAAACTATGTATTGTTAACTAAACTATTTATTTTTAACCAAAGTATCGCCCCAATTTTCAGGGCTTCGTCAGAGCTAAATGAAAAAAAAGATACAAACATTGTAAAAATTCACAAATTATTAAAATAAATACAAGAGAAAACACGAAAATATGTAAAAAAAAAAATTATCTCATATATTTGCCTATTGTAATATATATTAGACAAGAAATTTGATGATTCTGTCATTTTACCAGTCTGTATATTATAAAAAATCTTACCCTTTTTGGGGGCTAGCGAAGAAGTAGAGAAACATAATGCAAAAGTTTAAACAGATTTATATTCATATATGAAGAAGATGGTCAGGATTGCGGTCAAAAAGAACAGAAATAGTTAAAAACAATTTATTTTCCAACGTTTAGCCCACAGACTTTTGAAACGTCAACTTAAACAACCCTGATGAAGCTCTACAATGTGGGCGAAACGTCGGAAAATAGCTTTTAACTATTTTTGTTCTTTTTGACCGCAACCCTGACTATCATCTTCATATTTAAAAATTATACGGTCAATTATTTTTATTAATAATTTTCATCATAAAAAAGTACAGGAAAAACTATATTACTGCATAAATATATTATTTTCTAGTTATTGTTTAAGTACTTTCAACAAGGTCGAGCGGACGAGACCTGGCATATTGATTATTTGCACCGCGGGTCTTCGAGTGTCAAAAGGGCAATTTGTATTGATGAATACAGCGCATCCCTTCCAACCTTTGGAGGTTAACGATGGCAAGTTCCTTCAATTTTACTGTCGGGATCATAAAATAAATATTTTATATGAGGTCGCAAGTACGAAAGTTACATTTGGATTCAGTACCCGTGTCAAGGCTGTTTTCTCTGGTATTAATTGAGTGTTTGCATTTAGAATTGTAACTACTTTTCTGTATTTTCAACACTGCTTTTATTCACACAATAAAAATTCTTTACATCCTTCTGAAGTTAACTTATAATCATGAAGTTGGTCTTATCCTATTGATTCTCAAATTCTACTCCTCTGGATTTCTGGATCTAATGAAGGAAAATTATGGTGAGGAATGGGAGCAAATGGTAATGTTTATGGTCCGAAGGTACGATGAATGATCTACTTAAATCATCCAACACTGTACCATAAATCATGTCATAGGAAACCACAAATACACAAATCAGTAAATTCGACATCTATGCCATGTTGAAGCTCCCGACGCTGAGCAAACTGAAGCAGTGGAAATTTATTAGTCAAAGAGCTCAAGAAAAGGGGTTATTTTAGTCAATTTTTATATTATATTAATGAAAAATATGTATGGTTAAGAGTCAAAATTGATCACTTAGTCAATCATGGTAACGTAAAATAAAAAATTAGGACTGTTTCAGAACAGACAAAAATTCATTTTTGAGTTTTTTTAAGTAATGATAAAATTGTGCATTATTTTCTGTTCGAAAAACATTCAATTTTTAATTTGGCTGTACAAGGAGTAGCCTAGTCATTAAAAAGTCAGCATTGAAGTATTCAAGTATCTACTAAAGTTTATTTTATTTGAAAAAAAGAAATAAAATTATTGCTAACTTTATCATTCCGAGGTCCATATAATTAAAATTGCCTACATCACAAAAAGTCTTCATAGCACATTATTTTTAAATACGAGTAAATTTTGAGCTTACTTTCAATAGTTGTTGATAAACAATATTCAAAAAGCAAAATTTTTTTAATGTCCAAAAAAATAAATATTTTTAAATTTAATTAGACCACAATAAATTCACAAAATATTGATTTTTCGTTATTTGGAAAAAAATGTTTTTTGAAAAACTATAATTCGGAAACTATTGTACTGCAACAGCTCTATTGAGGTTTATTGCAAATTTACTTTAAATTATGTTCAATTAATTTTTTTTTTAGTGTTTCAGTTAGTTTTAATGATATGGAGTAATAGGTTTTGACTAGTAACCATATATAGTTTATGTATTTACATTAATGTACTGGTACTGGTATTGGGTGAGGGAAACAAGTCCGGCAAGTGGGCCTGGTGGTTCTTTTTGCCAACCCCTGACGGCTACCTGAGTTGCCGCCGCGTACAAACCAAGGTGGGAGTGTCAAGATTCATTCCTCTGGACCGCTGAAAAATGAATGTTAACTACCCCAGGTGGGAATCGAACCCACAACATTCCCCGAACCGAGCGCACTGAAACCTGCGCCCCAACCCGCACGGCAGTAACGTCACTTTCATTAAAGTAAGAAAACATGATGTGAATATATATTTTAATAGATTTTTTTTTACCTTATGGATGTTGTGTGATGTCACGCAGTACTTTACAGTACACAATATACAATTTACAGATTTCAATATACCCAACAACCTCTAGTCAAAAATAACTTTTTTTTTTTTTTTTTTAAGTCCTAATCTTTTTTTTCCTAGCAGGTAGTCCGTCTGTTATTTATATTTTGTCTGCTTCTATTTAGTGTTGTTAATTGTGTCTTACGTATTTATTATGTTAGAGTATCATGAATTTAACTTTTTGTACATCCGATTTTTTACTAATAGCTCAATCTCTGTATTTTCCTATAGTAATCATTTCTTTTAAATTTCGGTTAAAGTTTTTTTTTTCCGATGCAATTTTTTGGTGCATTGAATTCTTTCCCATGGAATCTCCTATTGACTCGATTTTAGTAGATATTAATTTAGGATTTATTACACTGTGTAGTTGTAGTTTTATAATAATTAGTTGACGAGAGTATTTGTTCTAAAAAA
>NW_027105911.1:51122-52455 GCF_000696795.3 Halyomorpha halys
ATATATATATATATATCAAACAGTAGTTACTCAAAAAATTTTACTTTAATTTGTAAACACTACTACTTCTTAGTATCTTATATAGAGAAACTAACTTCTATAACACTTTTATGAGATATATTATAAAATACAACAAAGGGAAATCGCAGGCGACCAGTGAAAATGTGGAAACAGTAGAAATCATGAAAGTGGTACTTATTTATGTGGCAACTCTATCTTAATAGTAGAAACTGTCTTAGAGAAAATATTCAGCTTATTCCATTTGAAATGTACAACAAGACGTCAGTCACTGTTTCATTAAGAAATATTTATATTTATCAGAAAAAAAATTATCTGAGAAACGACAATCTCGGCGAAAGTTCTAAAATTTCATTGTTAGTGAGAATCGCGTTTTTTTTTTTTTGCTCAGAACAAGATATTGGAAGAATCAAAATAAGGGATACTATATTACTGAACTACCTCGAAAATAAATTTCTCATTAAACCGAAATTTAATAATGTTTTAAAAATTTAAATACATTTTTAAAAATAAATTAAATAAAATAAACGATATAAGGAGTTGAAGAAGAACGATCAATGGATCAAGGTTATATAAAAACAAATTAGTGTGGGTAGTCTCGTTAGAATAATAATAAAGTAGATAAAAGTTAAGTTTTAGAGACTATAAGTAATAAAACTAAAATTAATAAATATATAATGAGTAGATACCTGTAAATTCTAAAATTAAAAAAAAAATACATATTTGCAAACTATGAATATAGAACAATAATTCTCGGGGAACTGTGTGGGTATTAGATGATTCAACAAACATGTAAAAATTGAGTGGTTGTTCAAAAAACGGATGGGGGGAAAAGATAATTTCAGAGGAAGGAGAATTAGATAAGGAAGGATCTGCTGCCATTGTAAATATATCTGATGGGTGAGAACGGGTCTTCCAGGGAACAAACTGAAGATATGAACAGATGTATTTGTATATGCATACAGATAAGGGGTGCGATGGCTTTGCGCGTCGGGGCGTGGGTCCGGAACGTTGTGTGTTCGACTCCCACCTGTGGCAGTTAACATTTATTTTCCGGCGGTACCGAGAAATGAAGTTTGACACTCCTACCATTGTCAGGTACGCGGCGGCAACTTCAAATTAGCCGCCAGAGGTAGGCAAAAAAGCTTTTATGAATTAAAAAATTAATAAATTGCATAATTTATAAGGTGCACTGATTTTTCAAAAAATAAAATTAAAACTTAAAATATAGAAAAAAAAAATTGTAATAAAATGTTGGAATTTTTATTAATATATTCTTGTTTGAGAGTGGTTTAGTTTATTTAAAAACAAATTT
>NW_027105911.1:53540-61354 GCF_000696795.3 Halyomorpha halys
TATATATATAAATGTTTTGCCCAGCTTTAGTTCTGACAATGTCCCATAATCATTTTGTTTTTAATTAACGACGAGTACGAATTAAAAATTAAATAATAATTTCATTCAATGTTTAATTAATTAACTTAGATAATTAATGTTTTCTCTCATTTGTTTTTAATAAATGATAAGTGTGATATATTTATATATATTGATAACTTTTTTATTGACATTGTTGAGGTTCGATCAATAAATAAAAAACTATATTGTGGCAACGTTCATGTAATCATACCAATTTTTCATAACTGTGTTACAGCCGTAACTGCAATAACCACTAATAGCTATAATAGCACTGGCACTAACTCGTACAGGTTTTTATTACAGTTGACTGAACCCCGAGAATGTTAAGAATACCTTTATATTTATTAATGGAACATTTGAAAATCAGTTGCAGTCCTTACTATTGTATTTTCATAGAGAGTTACAATCTTCAGTATTGTATTAGCTATGTTATTTACACACCTCACATCTTTCGTTTGAGAAATGCAGAACATCGTCTTTAGAATCTTCCAATTATACCCTATAGAATTATATATTTTGAGAATAAGCTTCACAATCATTATCATATTCCAAGATAATTTATCTATTGAAACGATTCACCTATTTTTTATTTACTTCTAGAACAGGATGGATTATAAATAAAACTTTTTAAAAAAACTTTGTCCTCCGCACGTGTTCCGTTGACAACCGCTTTTCAAGAGTGCATTACCGGGATTAGGTCAGCCTCGACTCTAAGTACAAGTCTGGAAATGGAACACTGGGCTCCAGTTCCAGTAAAATGTAGCTCTAGTCACGAAGTAGTAAGCCGAGCACGCGTGACTTGAGGAACGTGTACTGCTGACAACCTCCCACAGGTCGCCTCCGAGTTGACTTCTCCATCATCTTGTCGTCCCCAAGTTATAGCATCTCAAGATATAAGTATAGATCTCTCGATATCGGAGTCTGTACCGTAACCGCCACATTTAAGTAAGGAATATATAGCAGATATAGTTGCTTCTCACGAGACCGGAAAAGGAATTTATGTTTTACCTCTTAACTTCGCTATTGCAAATAAATGTTTTCTCTATTTTTTTCTTTTCCAATTCTCTAAGCCCTAGATTTGTGTTTATAAAACTATATTTTGCAAACATGATTATGTTAAATTAACAAAATTAACTTCTATTCTTGATTATTTTAAAAGTAATATTCGAAAAATGCGATTCGTCACAATCGTTATTTAAACGTGGTTGCGACATTTATATAGATGACTGGACAATCAATAACATCAATATCAGGCTTATTCAGTTATACCAAAGAGATTATATAAATTGACGTTTTCCATAACATTATAGACAGAGTAATCTCTGAGCACTAACAACATTATGTAAGGAACTAATAATCCTCTATCAATTAGGTGGCAATCTTTGTAGAACGATAGCCCAAGGGGTAAACTAAAAATTATTAAAAAGGACATTGAGCCCTGGGGCTGTAATTGTCGTTGAGAGGTCGTACTGAATGGGCTGAGAATAGGGCACACGAGGCTCACTCACTCGTATCTTATCTCAAAACAAACTCCATTGTTCCATTAATGTTCTTTTAATTCCATGGCCTAGCCTTAGGCTATAGCTAGACTATACTACCTTAGCTAGACTGATATCAACCCCACAAGGCAATCAAAGGGAGAAGAATTACAGAATTTAATTCTGTAGATTCTGCAAAAACGATATCGAAAGTAACTATAATTAGTAATTAAAACACCTTGATGAAATGTAATTGCGGAATACAATTACTAATTAAGCCAAAGTAATTTCAATTAATAAATTATAATTACATTAAATGTATAGGCAATTACTTCATTCGTAACACTTTTATATATTTCGCTTTATATCTATTATTTACAATTATATAAACAATAACCTTTGCTCAAATTTGGTCTGTTTTCAACTAAACCAGCTATACTCAACCTGCGGGTTTTTGTGGTTGGCCCATCTGGTGTTACTTTATTTCGAATCATTTTGAATTTTGCGCATACTAGAAAAAATTAAGAGCGCGCTGAGTAAATAGGTCTTACATAGCACTACCGATACGGCACTTTATTAATTTATTTTCGTAATGTATTGGGTGTTTGTAGTTCCATACCAAACGAGCGAGACTGATTTTCTACTACTACTTCTATTATCGCGAAAGAATATTAGACAGTAAATTTTAATATTTAAAATTTTAACTATTAATAAACTATAATATTTAAATTTATGTATTTTTAAATCATTTTACCAAGTCAATAAATGGACCTGATTCAATACTTTTTCATTACGGTAATAAGTTCATTAATTTTGAATTTGGATTTTTATTAACAACTAAAAAATTTGAATTAAACGACTATTAGTGACCACATAGACACTAAAAAGAGTTGAAACGTCAAGAAACGGCAAAATAATGTTAAAATATACGCGATGAATCCCTTTATAGTTGTTTAATTCAATTTGTAATTAATCAACTATTAACTAACAACCATGCTATCGCGAAAAGCTAAGAAATCGTTCATAATTTTATTTATTTATTTATTTTTTTTTTTTTTGCGGGCAGCAAGACCATGACTAACACGTGTATGTGGTCCTATAAAAAAAAGTTCAGTACCGCTGAACTAAACCTTAAGGACATACTGTATTTAAGGTATGCAATTAAATAACTTACAACATTATAAGTTACGATACAGAATTCCATATCCAGAGACATTTAATAATGTTAATTTCCGGTGAAATCGCACGGATAAAAATCATAACATATGAAAAATGGGAATAAACAATAGATGCAACATACAAGACATGACCTTTTTCTTTCGCATTTGAGAAAAGTAGGGAACTTTCTCGCGATCGATGTTATCCAATGACATTTAGCCTCAAGAAATAATTTGCAACGTTTCACTCAGAAGGAAAACAATAGCAAACTTCTAGAAAGTTGTCGCCGGTAAAATAATGAGAGACGACGTTTTCTTTCTCATATTAACTTTTATTTTAGTATAATTATGAGAAATAATTTATTTATTTTAAAGATAATAGTTGGTAGAAATAAGCAGTATATAGTAATTTTAAGGTACATTGGGGATCCTCTCACATATTACCGTTATACTCGAGAAGATGAACCATTGGAAGCGAAGTCTAAGAAAATGAAAAGTGGGAGTTTAAAAGTTTAAAAGCTTAAAACTGCCCAAAGGAGTCCCAAGAAATGGTCATAAGTTACAGACAAACAAGGACATGAAGCCTGTTGTGGCCGAAAGCGTTGAGGCGTTAGCAGCCTCCCAACTGAAGCGGCGCCGATTATAATGTTGGTAAGGGGATCGACTTTAAAGGACAGCCACAGAATGAAAAGTTGACTTTAGTTAGAATAGGTTGGTTACCTGTTGATAAACCTTCTATCTTCCTCCTCCGCCTTATGACAGAAATAAACAGGTACGGAGTAAAAAGGAAAAAAAAATATGAACTTCTAAATCATGGCTGCGTCCTGTACACAGTTCCTATGCTCTGGTCAAGGAAAGAGAAGCCGTCTTCCGGAGGACCCAAATCGCCTATTTAGATCCAGTCATCAAATATCATGCATATGTGCTATTTAGGACATCGTTCTAGAAATAACAAAAGACTCATAATAATTGTTAGTTTACTCGCGTACTTAGTTGATAAAATCACAACCATCCAAACGCGGAAGTGCACAGAAAATTGAGGTTACATCTATGCCAAATATTACTTAAATGTAGATATGTCTGCACCTTTAACTCAATTTAAAATATTTATTTATTTTAAGGAACTGCAAATATCACTTGTAGCAATCAATCCTAAACTATTAAGTTTATAATATTACATAAAATGGATCATTATTATTTGGAAATAAGGAATAGATCTTTTTCACAATCTTTCTGTATTATTTTAATAATTAAAATTTGTGAAAAAAAATGTTAACCCCCAATAAAATTTGGGATTTTATATTTCAAGATCTATAGAATCTCAAAATCGATTAAAATTTTTTTTAATCCATTACTTAAATACTTAATTATCTGGAAAATCTAAAATTGACTTACGAGTTTAAATTCGACAGACTGAGGTTTAGAACAAAAACAAGTGCAGAAGATTTATGAGAATGAATGACATTGTTTAATAAGAAAACATTGTTTACGAGACGTCAGCCTCCATATTATGGGCACTTAATCAACAGAAATAAACAGTAGGTTAAAATAGTTGTCTTATTTAATATTTTAAAAGTAACAAAATATTAAAAAAAAAATTAAACTATTACAAGCGGGACGCTGGGCCCTGGACAGAACTTAAATAAAACCAGAACTAGGGTAAAGAACATAACTAAATTGCTTAATTGGTCATATAAAACTAGTTTGTTCAAGATCTACAATAAAAAAAAAAACTTACCTTGTGCAGCCCAAAGCGTGCCGTTGTGGAGGGCGTTGATGTAGAGCTTCATGGACGACCTGCACTGACCGGATATATCCTTAGCGGCCGGGAGGTGGTTGGGGTCCCACCGCTGTGGGCTGTAGATGGAGCTCACCCACTCGGGATCTGGCCCCGCGGCACTGCAGTAAGACAGCACCATCAACAGTGCCACCACCTCTTCACGCATCCTAATAAATCATAATAATATTAATTATAAAAAAAATCGTAAACCTACAATAAAAAATAAATCTGTACCACTAAATGAAGGGTCGAGTGTGCGGTACTTTGTAAGGAAGTACTGTAACTCGATCAACGGTTTTGCAAGGAAGTGATATGGTCAAAATTCCACAATCAACAATACCCACTTTACGAGTCTGGTTGGACACCGTATAGTACAAGAGCCAGGAAGAAAAAATGCAGTTATCTCACCCCGATTTTTGATTACTTTAATTAAAACTATGTAGAATTACAAGTCAAAATTCATGAGTCTGCCAAGTATAGGTGGTAGGGGGAATAAAAAGTGGCGGCTGTTCCAAAGCGATAAAAAAACTAATTTTTTATTCGGAACTCTATATCTCAAAAAGTAGGAACAACACAAGAAAACCAAAGAGAATGTAGTTTAAGGAAGAGCAAATTTGCTAAAATAAATTGATTTATAGTTGTTCCGACAAATTTTCATTTGCCAAATTTATATTCATATGTGAATATCATAGAAACTACTACTTCTACGAAGAAAGGTGTCAAACTACTTTATAGTAAGTTAAATTTCCTTTATTTTGAGTGTTGGCAGACATATGTGCGTCTTATAGATCTAGAGATATATTTTTTCAAAAATCCAACATTTTATACGAGCAACTATAAATTAACATTTTGTGAGTTTATTTTGTCAAATATCATAAGAACTACTACTCCTACAAAGATGAACATGATCAACTATTTTGCAGTAAATTTAACTAGCTTTGATTTGAGCGCTGGCAAACATCTGTACGTCCAACAGTTTCTGAAATGAAGTTTTTCATAAATCAAACTTATTGTCCGAACAACAATAAATCAATTTATTTCAGCAAATATCATGAAAACTACAATTCCAACTAAGGTAACGGTCATTAATTATTTTATATTCCATTAAACTAGCTTTAATTTGAGTGCTAATAGACATCTATACGTCTAATAGTTCCTGAGATATAGATTTCTCAAAATAAATTAGCTAACTACTAATCTTTCAGAAGATGTTAAAAAAATATATCTCGAGAACTATTGGACGTAAATATAGCTCTTTAAGGCTGATATTTCAGCAAATTTACTCTTCTTTAAATAATGTTCTCTTAGATTTTCTAGTGTTGTTGGATGTTTTTAAGCTTTAGAGCTCCGAATCAAAAATGTTTTTTAAGGTTTTGAAACAGCTGCCATTTATTATTCCCCCTACCTATACTTGGCATACTCATCAATTTTTACTAGTAATTCTACATAGTTTTCATTAAAGTAATAAAAATTGGGGTGAGAAAACTGCCTTGTTTTCTTCCCAGCTCTTGTACTAGAAGGTCTCCTAGAAACATTTAACCAATTAAAGACAAACCGAAGAGAAGAGACCAGACCAGAGAAAACCTACATAATACCCAGAAAAGGGAGGAGTTAAAAAATCACGAAACATACATAGACTAGCACATTAGCCATCAACCATCATGGATGCCTTCGGAGGATGGCATCCTGCTATTCGGTACCGCTGTTGAATATTTTCCGAGTCTCTGTCATATATTATTCTATAACAAGGCCTGCCTCTGTGTCGGTCTATTTCGAGGCGGATTGGGTGAAAAATAAATTTTATAAAAACATTTTCCTCTGAGAAAGATTATGTGATTCTGAAATAATGCACCGACCATAATGAGTGTAGATCCATTGGTAGTTCCATTAAATCTCTTAAAAGGCGAAATCTTTAGAAATTCTTTTAACCCGGACCCGGCAGCAGGTTGATCAAAACACACAAAGGAGACACAACTTTAAAATGAACGTGGAATAAGTTTTACCCCATGAATCCCATGCTGAATTCACCTAGGTAATATAGGCGTAATTCTGATCGCCATAACATATATGATCCAGCGTTCAACTAACTTTGAGAATTATTGTTACCTATAAACAATTGTATATTGGCTGGAAGTACATCACTAAAGAGAATTAACAACAACTACAGAGAATTAATCCTTAAAGAAAATCTGATGACTGTGGCATTATCGTCTTTATATATGGTCCTCCGTACATGTATAAGCCTACTCCCATCAAGCCATCACTAATTAAAAAAATACAATAAAAATAATTTACCTTATCCTTCGTTGGCTCTATATATAGTTTTTATGGAGCTGATTTATTTTCTCAGATTGGACTCCAGAAATATGTTTTTATCTTTTAGACGATGACCTCTTTGCTATCTAGAAAGTAAGCAGGACTATGACCGAAACACTACCAAGAAATTTTAGATTGAAGTAGCGGAAAAAATCCACTCAACAGGTTATTGTTAAAACCACTTCTGTCCTCGAAACCTTTCCAGTAGAACAAACTCTACTGGGTTGTATAAAAAGAAATCAAGTTCAGCTAAATCTAACTATATTTCTTTCGAGATCTTTAGAGCTTGGGATTCAATCTAAGGATATTGGTATAAATCTTTAAAATTAAAATCACATATTCTTGTGATGAAATATTTTTCTATTCTTTTCAATATTTAATTTTAATTATTAAACTTAATTAACAGAAAATATATACTTTAATTTAAATAATTTTGATTTCAACCCTACTACAGGCACTAATTTTGATATTAATTCCATTGATCGACCAATCTCATACTACATGCAAACCGAACAAGATAACATCGTCAAGGTGAATTCAATTACTTTTTTAACTGTCCCTTTTCTAATGTTAATCTTTTCTTTTTTATTTAAAGTAATTAATCTAGATTTTTTTTTTACAAGAAACATTTACAGTGAATGAATATATACATACATTTTTTTCATTTTATTTTCTACTTCTACATAAATTAACAATAATTTCCTCTAAGTAACCATACATAAACTTTGATTTCTCTTATACACCATTGCTCTTATATGGGAGGAAGAAGTCTGGTTAGCGGTGAATAAAGGTATAAAATATTAAAAGAAAACTATTTATTGACTGGAGAAAATGGTCGGAGAGTGCGGTCAGCAAAGAAACAACATAAATAAACAAAAACTATTTATTTATGCCGACGTTTCGACCTGATTTTCAGGTCTTCATCAGGGCTATAAAAACAAAAAGACAACAACCATCATTTATAGAGAAAAAAAAATATAAATAAAAATAAAATAGATAAAACTATATGTATAAATCAAATAA
>NW_027105911.1:61640-78652 GCF_000696795.3 Halyomorpha halys
ATTTTATTTTTATTTATATATTTTTTTTCTCTATAAATGATGGTTGTTATCTTTTTGTTTTTATAGCCCTGATGAAGACCTGAAAATAAGGTAGAAACGTCGGCATAAATAAATAGTTTTTGTTTATTTGTGTTGTTCCTTAGCTGACCGCACCCCCCGATCATCTTCTCCAATCAGTAATCTACTGTCAACTATATACACCTCATTATGAAAACTATTATATTGTTAACCAACGATTCGCCCCACTTTGCTGGGTTTCGTCAGGGTTGATAAGAATGAAGTTCGGTTAGCAATTGAGCACAAAAAAGTCTTTTCTAGAAAACGTCTTAATTTTCATTAATGTCTTAAGTCACAGGATAACCTGAACGTAGAGTGTAAGATATTCCATACGTCGAGTTTCAATTCAACTAATCAATTCTTAATCACCAATATAAATGAAAATCAAAATAATAAAGAAAGTTTATAAAGATATTTATAATAAAATATAATTTTTCAACCCTCAACGATAAGTTCATCTCATCCGAACATTGCAAGGCGAGAAAAACCACTCCTGCCACAATATTCAAACCAAGATTACAATAGTTTGATACAGAGTATAGCAAGTTGCTGAAGCCTGGAGGGAGCAAGTTGGCAACACCTGCAGCTGAAAGTTGGCCAACTTGGGCCTGTCCTTATTAAATCTATCGGCAAGTTCCCGTATTAGCTTCCTCCCAGATGTAGCAGCCTGGATCATCTAGTACTTACAGGATAATACTGGGAGTACACTTCAAGGTCTTAGAAACATTATAAATTATGCGGTAATTTATTAAGAACTAAGAAATCCATATACATTATATAATTGCAAACTTAATTTACCTAGTTATCAGATAACTTGAGGCATTTTAAATACCTTTGTTTAATAATAAAGATATTTAAATAAATGATTTCCATCATAAAAAAGCAATAAAAACGTTTATCCAAGAGAATATCAACTGTGACAGGAGAACTACTTTCTCACTATTTCTGTCTTTTACAAGCCTTTCTAGAGCAATTTTAATCTTTTATGGCTCTATATGTCGAAGGTTTTGATTGCCCATCAATAAAACTATTGTTCGCATCACTCTTCCTATAGCATGCTACTTTGAAAGCTATCATAGGCATGGCTCTGTATCTATTCCAAATTTCTAGAAATACCTCTCCATAGACACACCTATCTATCAACATCCATCTCCTCTAGTACTAGCCTATACTCATCCTTCTCATTTTTGCATATAAGAAACATCATATCAATGATGAGATGAGTTGGTAATTATTCTAGAGAGTAGCTTGAGTGTAGTCGAACAGAGTTGTCGAAAGAACACTAGCATGTAAGATAATATAAATATATCATAACAATAGATAAGTATTATATATTTATTAATATGATGCTTTTGTAGATAAAATGGAATAAAGCCTGGAAAGACTAAACACCATGAGAAAAAACATTAACTTCATCGGAAAAAAATCTTGAAGTCATTAAAAACGTTACAGATGAGATTCTACAACTGGAAAGAACTGAATCTTCTCATGAACCTAAGGTGTTGACATGACAACCAATAATAAACAAATGTTTTGTTTTTTGGATATTTTAACAACGTCTTGCTTCCTAGATGTGACTCTTACTGTCTTCCGTAACATTTTCTTCAAAATGTGTGCCATTACATTTCCTAATATTGCATAATACGACTGAATTGCGAAATATGACTCGAGATAGGCAAGACTCGGAGTGAGATGATCACTTTCTCTCCACGACTGCTAATTCCAGGGTGTGGCCTTCTGGTTTCCGCTCTTACGGTACCGTTTTCGACTAACTCATTTTTATGTATCATGTTATTTATTTTACGACTGAAATATCGGTGGAACGCATCGTAATATTTAACATGTACTAAGGTCTCTCCGAAAATTTGATTTGTGAAAAAATTCAAAATCACTAGTTCGTAGAATTATCACTTTGCAATAATGGAACTAAAGAAAGAATTAAAAACCAGTCCTTAAGCCCCGAAAACTGTAGTAATCAGTCAGCAAAACAAAAAAAAATAACAAACAGAAATAATACATCACTCCTTCTTTGTTCAACATATAAAGATCTAATTTTTTTTTTTGTTCTGAATATGTTTGTACTATCGAAAAGTTATGTTGTTGATTATTTAATGGTATATTACAAAGATTTTATTATGGAATCATATACAACAGTAATATTTTGACATTTTTCTTGAGTCTGAGTTGATAGTTAATGTAATACATAAGAGCAGTATTTATAATATTTAAATAATTCTTCTACAATCCAAAATCCTTCGTAAAATCCTCAACGATCCTTACTTAAATAAAATCATACATAAAGACCTTAATATTCCATATGGAACCGATCTAGCCCGAACCTGACATCACTCTTTCCATTATAAACTCCTTATTCACTCAAACCCCCTAGTTTCTAACCTTGCATCCTCTTCCATTCCTTACAATCCTCCGAGCCGCCAGAAAAGAAGATGGCCACGAGACCTTCTACTGTAAAATGTCATTAGAGTGATGCCAATGGGTAGTTTCCCAACACGCCAGTAACACTCCATTTTAACTAAGATCAAATTTACTAATGTATTATATAATATACAGTGGTATATTTCAATAAAGATAATAAAAATAAATAATTCTTCAATAGCTTAACATTTTCGCTATATTAAAACATCTTAAAACTTTCAGAGATAAATATTTGCTTTTAAAAACTTAGAAAATTCATCTTTTTTTTCTTTTTTTAGGTCCACAAATTTACAAATTCAACACTGACAAACAAAACATGTATTATATGTCCTCAAAGGCATCCTAGAAGAGACTTTGAATATTCCTTTGTACATGGTAAAATGAATGATAAAAGAACAGAAGTTGAGAATCAGATTTTAAACAAAAATATTCATAAGCAAAAAAGTTAAAAAAAAAAAAATAGAAATATAGCTTAGTATAAATAAAAAGGTTAAGATACCCAACACAGTCATCATTCCAAATCCAGACTGAAGTAAATGGCATGAAGACCTTTACACAATCATTCCGAGTAACACTTACTTCGTGCAATGTCTCTTTCAATTCATAATATACAGAAAACTTATTCAGCTATTATTTTTGCCTTTGCCAGCAATAATAAAATTAAACGAATCACTCCCAGCCTCTTATCCACCTTCCACTATAACAGGACTCCCTACAATTAAAATTATGAATGATAGCATTTCGAAATTCTCTCGGTAATCCATCTGTACTACCCCTACCTGATCAATCTTTAGTTTTAGAGTCATTACGACTAACCCAGTAGAGGTCCAATTATATTTTTTCCAAACATGTAAACGGAATCTGCTAGTTTCTTATCAGCTATATTTTTAAAATAAAGTCATTAATGATTGACAGGATACTTGGACCAACGCAACAGAAAACACTTAAAGGGGAATTAAGAGTACAGTACTCCCATGAAAGACACCAATCCAAAGCTGCTCACAATACCAATAGTACAAGAGCCGGGAAGAAAAAAGGCAGTTATCTCACCCCAATTTTTGATTACTTTAATGAAAACTATGTATAATTATTAGTCAAAATTGATGAGTCTGTCAAGTATAGGTAGGGGGAATAAAAAATGGCAGCTGTTTCAAAACCTTAAAAATAACATTAAATTTTCATTTGGAGCTCTATATCTTAAAAACCAACAACAACACTAGAAAACCTAAGAGAACATTATTTAAAGAAGAGTAAATTTGCTGAAATATTAGCCCTAAAAGAGGCAAAATTTCTTTAAAATCTACTGAAAGATCAGTAGTTAATTAATTTATTTTGAGAAATCTATATCTCAGGAACTATGTGACGTACAGATGTCAATTAGCTTTCAAATTAAAGCTAGTTTAATGGACTATAAAGAAGTTTAGGACATTTACCTTCGTAGGAATAGTAGTTTTCATGATATTTGCAAAAATAAATTAATTTATAGTTGTGCGGACAAAAAATTTGAATTCAGGAACCATTGGATGTACAGCTATCGGCCAGCACTCAAATTAAAGCTAGTTAAATTTACTACAAAATAGTTAATTATGTTTATCTTTGTAGGAATAGTAGTTTTTATGATATTTGACAAACTAAACTCACAAAATCTTAATTTCTAGTTGTTCGTATAAAATGTTGAATTTTTGAAAAAATATATCTCTAGATCCATAATACGCACATATGTCTGCCAACACTCAAAATAAAGGAAATTTGACTTACTATAAAGTAGTTTATGACATTTATCTTCGTAGGAAAAGTAGTTTTTATGATATGCACATATGAATATAAATTTGGCAAATGAAAATTTGTCCGAACAACTATAAATCAATTTATTTTAGCGAATTTCATGTAAACAATTACTCCTACGAAGATAAACATCATTAAATACTTTATAGCTCATTAAACTAGCTTTAATTTGAGTGTTAATAGACATCTGCACGTCAAATAGTTTTTGAGATATAGATTTTTCAAAATAAATTCACTAATTACTGATCTTTCAGTACGTCCCATATAACATTTTTATGAAATGTTGCTTTTTAATAGTTTCTCGAAAACTATTTAACGTAAATAACTCTATTAGGGCTCATATTTTAGCAAATTCGCTCTTCTTTAAATGACGTTCTGTTTGGTTTTCTTGTGCTGTTCCTACTTTTTGAGATATAGGGCTCCGAATGAAAAATTAGTTTTTTTTATCGCTTTGAAACGGCCACCATTTTTTATTCCCCCTACTTATACTTGGCAGATTCATGAATTTTCACTAGTAATTATACATAGTTTTCATTAAAGTAATCAAAAATTGGGGTGAGATAACTGCATTTTTTCTCCTCTTGGGCTCTTGTACTTGAAGTATTACTGACTGGACAACGAATTGGACAAACTCGACTAATCCATGAATATTTTCGGCCAGAGACAACTACAGACCAACATGTAGACAGTGTAACATACCACTAACTATTAAACACAAATTGGCAGACTGCAGGAATTTGGTAGATCCCGGATTCCCATATTATTTGGCAACTAAAACATAATAGCTCTCAAATTCCGGAAATATCTTGTTATCTTACGAAAACAGAAATATACGAATATATATATAATTAATGCGATTTACTTACATCAATAAATGTCAAATACTTAAACTTACTGTTATCAAATAATTTTGTTTTATCAATTTTATTTTATTTGTATATTTTTTTAACATGAACTCCTGCTAGAATATTAGCTGAAATATTATAGTATAGATATAATGATAATAGGTCTTATATAGATATAATGTTCACGATGAGGTCTATCAGTATGCACAGGCAAACATCACAATATCTCAAAAACTACAATTCCTATAATATTTAAATTATTAATGGTGAGTCCTGCTATGCTGAAAAAGTACAAAAATGTTCGGTAAAAACCAGTTTTTAGAAATATATAATATAAATCTTCCGGAACATCATAACCACTGATTTGAAAGATGAACTCTTACAATGTAAAAAAAAAATCATCTAAAAACAGCATTAGCAAACATTTGGACTTTGGATCCATTTCCGATGAAAATCGTTTCATCGTTAAAACGACATTCCAAAGTTGAAATCATTAATGTTGTTTCGCCCTATGCTAAGACGTGCAAGAAAACTGGGTTCTCTTGGAAGATTAAAGCGGGTCATTTGAAAGATAATAAAATCATCTACAATACAAAACTAAAATTATCTAAACCTGACCAATACTTTTTATCCATACATAGTTTGTAAGGTTTCTGTACAGGCTTCCATAGAAACCCATTTTATTTTTATCTTAATAAATGAAAGAAGAGATAAAACTCGCTCCCTCCGTTATTAATAACTGTATCTCAGAAATGATAATCTCTATAATTTTGAAATCCCAAGCTGATGGAAGATGTGGAACAGGAATGGGGTTCAAAACACAGTAATAAAAAGTGTACAACCAGCCATAAGAATCTTTCCTTTATTACGAGATAAAAAACAAAAAAAAATTTTAATTATAAGCCCATCTTCAGTAGATAATTTATTTTAGCTAATATTGTCTATGCAAGTCATGCTCATTCCATTATCATCAAAACTCACGCCCTGGCGAAAGAGGCATAAATAATAACCCGCCACCAAGGACAGTATTAGACAGCATTGCAAAATTATTATTTGCAATCGTCCTTTTACCTAACAGGGGCATGCCATACATTTCTGGCCTATTTTTATGATCTAAGGAGAGACATGGAAAAATTATGTTGAAAAGATTTTATTACACTTTTACTTTATAATTTGTTATTTCTATATCATGAACTCGTTAAAATTATTTATTTAATTATTTATATAATTACTGAATGATAAATTTATATTTAGACTGGAAGGGAAGGGGGGGAGGAGAGAACTATAAAATTTCAAAAAAAAATGTTTATGATTGCATGTTGAATGTTGAAATAATATAAAAGGTGAACTAATTTATTAAATATAAATAAAATAAAATAAGAACATCAGTCTACTTCGCTTGTAACTTTTTTCCCCTCTTATCTTCCAAATTTTATTGCAGACGAGTTACATAAATATATTTTAAAAATTAATGTCCGATTGCCTCAGGGGCATTTTAAGGTAGGTAGTTCGAATCTGCTACACGATACATCATTAATACAATTTGTAAAGAAAAACTAATATTAATTAAGTTAAATTAGCTTAAAGATAAAGGATGAAAAATTGCTTGACGATTTAATTAAAATGTACTATTTTTCGACCAAATAATTTGTAATACCATGATATTATATAATAAAGAACACATTTTTGAAAATATATTAAACATATAAACGAAAACAAATTAAACTCATGCAACTAAATTCGAGTTATCGAGTGCAAATGATCAAGAATCAACTTAATCTTTTTCCATACTTTTTTTTCTGCCTAACTTTCCAAGAAGCTCGAGAGCTGGAGTAGGGGAAGTTGTCTTATTGCTATCAAGTCAAAACTTTTTCGGTTCATACTAACCAGTCCTACAAGATTAGGTGTGATTGAAATATATAGCTCAGTAATCAGGGTCAATATTTTCTTTTAAACATTGTGTTAAAAAAAAAAAATTAATATTAGTATTTTTATATTTAAAGTAAATTAATAATAGTTATATCACTACTGAAATTTCCCACAAGGCGCGCTGTCAAGGAGGGGCAAGAGAATCAAAATTCCTATGTTGTTTTGTGGGGCCTGAAGTATATATTAAAAAAATATATATAATTTTTTGAACAACTTTATACAAATAAAATAATTATTTCAATCTGTAAAAAACGATATTATATATTTTTATCATACTATGGCAATGAAACATTTACATACAGAAAATGAATTTTTTTTCTGAGAAAAGTTTTGTCAATTAAATCTAGATTAGGATTAAAATTAGAATCGATTATTTAATCTTCTGGTATCAAAAATGCAAGAAGATTGTTGTGAGTAAATATTGTAATAAATAAAGTTCAATCCCTACCTGTGTTATTATGAAAACTTTATTTTCTTATATAATAATAACATACTTTAATATATGGATACTTTCTTACTTCTATGAATCTCGATAACTGATTTCGATTCAAAAATAACCGTATAACTACATTTAGTGTTTCTTAACTCCATTTAATGACCTCGATTCATTATATTATGATTAAAATTAGCTATATGTGTGTGTATGATCAATTAAATTTATATTACTTATTTCAACATACTTAGATCCACATTTTTATTGCATTCTTATATCATTTTGTTTTACTATATCCTTTATTTTCTCTTTAGTCTTAATATATATATTTTTTTAAATTCTTTATATTAGATATAATGTTACATACTATTGCATACAAAATATTTTATTTATGATATATTTTATTCTTTTTTATTTTATATTGTTTTCTTATTTTAAATCAAGTTCACTCCATACTTATTATAAATTCATTAGCTCATTATTATTAATTTATTAAATATAAATTCGTACCATTATTAATCACTTCGTAATTTATTTTCATTTTAGTATTTTGTATTTTATTAGTTCAATTATTAGTTTTATCGCAAGAAACTAATTCGTATTATAATTACTAGCTTATAAATCGTAGTAGCGTCTACCTTCGCAGAGCCCTATTAATCAAATGTGTAACTAAATCTCATTTATGTTTTTTTTTTTTTTTGTTTTTTCCGAACCCTCTAAAACAGAAATAATAATCATTTATGTTATTTAGGCACCGATCAATAGATGTTAACTGGCCGGACCGTATTGAATGAAGTTTTTTAAATAAATAAATAATAAAAAGCATATAACAGTAATTGTTATAAAATAACACTCTCTCATTACAAAGTAATTTTATTTATATATATAAGTATAATATATTATGAAAACTATCAACTTTTGTTATTATAATGCTATGGTAAGTTTCGGTTTTTAATAATACTCTTTACTTGCAGCTCTTCGAAAAGGAAATAAAGTCCAGGAATCACAAAATCAAGGGAAATCATAACCCTCTCCAGACGGAAATGCCCCTGTGGGAAAGACTGCTATCAATAATATACATGTATATATTTTTTCTTTATAGTGATCTCCTCATCTTTGTGCTTTGATCGTCTTTGATCTTACACACAGCCTCATTTTTTCCGGAAAATAAAACAGGAAAGCTCTCTCCTCGATATTTGCTGAAATGAAAAGCCCGAATTAAAAAGAACGACGTTGAATTTTTCTGTTAGTTTATCTCTTTAAAATACAAATAAAACATAAACCACCACATATAATTGAGAGGTCATTTAATATTTATTTAGTAATGATTGCAATATTGATAAATCACGAAATGGAGACTCCGTATCTATGGATTGTCAATGTAACAATCATTAAAACACGCAACCCTTATAAAAAAAAAATGATAATAATAATAAAAAAGAATGCAGAGTATTTCAATCAAGTATATTAGATTGGAATAACGCAATTCGAACTTCACTTTTTTAAAACAAAAAAAAATATATATATGGGATTCTATTACTTCTCTTGGAAAAAGCAAATTATATTAGTTTCATATGGTTAATTCTCTTATATTATTAAAGTAGTGATGGTAAAGCCGCTAGAGGTGCAGGTTCGAATCCTTCTAGTGAGTGTTGACCATTATTAAATGATAGACACTCCCGAAATATTTCGACATTCACTTTTTGGCTATATTAGAATGGTAATCTGTAGTCCTTACTGCTCTATTTTAGTTAATATATCGATGTTTATTAAGTGCTCGCTTGTAAATGCCAAAAAAGTACACTTCATGCTCTGATATCACTAACACTAATACGTAGAACGACACGTCACCAACTGGTCAGACCTCGTATCTGTAGGCGAGACCAACACGTATAAAATATCGAATTTCACAACTAGTAAGAACTGGTGCTAACCTGTTTTTTTTTACAACAAAACTCCTAGAACAGCTAGAGAAGAAGACAGCTGTTCCGGGTAACCTACGGCAACCTAAAGGTTGAATCAGAAAGGCTGCCATGTATAAGATTAGTAGCGCTCCATGTGGCCAACAGCCAAATCTCACCTCCTCCAGCGCTCTCGGTGGCAAGAGAAGTACCCCAGACTAATGTGATATAGCCATCTTGTCTCAGCCAGAGAAGCGTTTTTCTTTTGTTAACTCATCATTAATGTCTACATGAGTGAGTAGATTTACTTGAGTGGATCCCAGCCAGCAGAGGGGAGGAAGGTGTAGAAATGCAGAGGGGAGGAAGGTGTAGAAATGCAGAGGGAAGAAAGGACCATGGAGTAAGTCCATCTAGCAATAGTTAACATCCACATCATCATCAACCACCTCAATGTTAGATCTACAATATCCATAGCCCAGTCATACAAAATTATACTAACAATCTAATCTAATCATAATGTTTTCTTTCGGTCACCCCCTACACATCTTGTAACATAAAACAATAGAATTTTATTACATTTAATCATGTTTCATTTTTCAATTATACAGTCCACTCAAACCCAACCAGCCAACCAAAAGTGAAGTGTGTCTTACAATGCGGTTGAAGGTATACTTCATACAACAGCTTAATGCACCCTGGTTGTTTTCAGTATTTTTGAGGGTTGAAAATTAAGGTTCTACATAATGAGTGAGTATAGAAACTGTTCCCCGGAACTGGGAAAAGGAGTTTTAGTAGAGAAGAAGAGAGAGATGGTATTAACTAAGCAAAATTATAAGCCGAAAACAGAATAACTGTTCCTTTTTTATTTTATTTTTTTGTTACAAATCCACTTGACTTTATGAAAACTCGTCATTATCACTGATACAATAGACCCAATCAATCTAATTAACCCACACCAATATTCACCAATCCCATGACCACCAGTAATTTATTCGAAATAAAAACCCTTTTTCTTTTTCAGTTTGAATTAATCTTTTCTTTATATAGTTTTCTATTCAGTCCACTAATAGTACCAGCATGCATATTCAATCGGCTTTAGTTAGAATGTCTAATGCCTGGCATTTAGATGAAGGCATTGAACCGAGTGCATTTGTACTATCCCTAACCCAGAACTAAAAATATATTGTATTTTGATATGTCTATTTAGAGATATGAAAATTGAAACGATTATTTGTTGCATTTTAAAACAATTTTTTTATGTACAATGGAGTAGTCGTTTTGTAGACACGAGTCGTAAATTCTTATCTTTACATATAATTGCAACAAACTAAAAAAAAAACACACATATGGATCATTCTTATATTATTCGACCATTAGCTTTCAATTTGAAGAAAAATACTAAACTTATTGAATATAAACTAATGTTATAGATGTTATTGATGACAGACTCAAACGTCGAACGTCATTTTTTCAATCATGTTTTGCGTTTTAGATATCAAGGACCGCATTAGTGGTTTCATCTCTCTCGCTCAAAGGGGAAAACTCGCGAATCAGAAGAACAAAAGTTAATAAACGTTCATAGGTTGATTAAAGATACTTAAATTATTAAAATAACGAGGGGGAAAAAGTATTAATTTAACCCGTTAAAAATTGAAAAGAAAAAAATTATTAACCTTCGTCGTAAACCAACCAACTGCCCTACAGTTTCATTTAATAATGTTACTCTTACCCCTGTCGAAGAGATCTGCTACCTTGGACTACATTTGTACAAACGATTAACCTGGAATCCTCACACAACACTGAAAAGAGAGGAAACTGCACGTCGATTTCGACGATTACAGCACTTACTAGACAAACAGTCTAAACTTCCAACACATTACAAAAGACTGATCTACATGATTGTAAGGCCAATCTGGACAACTGGAATTGAGCTTTGGGGCTCCACTAAACCTTAGAATTCCTCTCGTATCCAAACCTTACAATCCAAATTCCTTCGTAAAATCCTCAATCCTCCTTACTTTGTCACAAATAAAATCATACATTAAGACCTTAATGTTCCCTATGTAACCGATCTAGCCCGAACCAGAGATTACTCCTTATAAACTCCCTAACCACTCAAACCCCTTAGTTTCTACTAGAAAACCTTGCATCCTCTTCCATTCCCGACAAACCTCCGAGGCGCCTGAAAAGAAGATGGCCACGAGACCATTCATTAGAGTGCTACTAATGGGTAGTTGCTCTACACGCCTGTAATACTCCATTTTAACTAAGATCAAATTTACTGAATGTATTATGTAATATATAGTTGTAAATTTCAATAAAAATATTTAAAAAAAATTATTAACATATTAGCTACGAAAACATCTCTATTTACTCCGAATCCAGGATAATGCTATAGAACAAAAATGTATTTGAATGTTACGTTACAACTTCACACTAAGATAACAATCTCATCGAGACTGTCGTTCAACACTTCCTGACAACACGAAGTGGGATTGCACAATGCCACCAGAACAAAACCATTAGCCGTCTATAAATTAAATAACTGGCAGTTAATCATTCGACTTATGAATTAATTTATATTGCTAGAACGGGAGAAAGTAGAAACTATGACGTAATTTAAAGAACAAAAAATTAATGGCTATCCCTGGGTGTACCTGATTCCTGATTACCTAACACAGTTGTAAGCGATGTAACCATTGTAGGTCACCTCTTCGTGAGGTGATAGGGATCGCATGATGTTCTTTGCTAATTATGTCGATATTTAGTATATGAAAATAGTAACATAAATAGTAGCCAATAAAAATAGTAACATTTCTGATCATATAATTATCAAAATATAATTACCTCCACACTAAAAAAAAAATGAAAATTTTACAGTAATAGTATTCAATGGTGGAGGAAGAGAAGGATTTTCAGAACAAGAAATTCCAGAAGATAAAGAAACAACGAAAAAAACCCGAAAGTTAATTGATATTTATATTGGTTCAGGGCAAAGGAGGGTAATGGTTCCTAGAGAGGTAGGGGATGAACAAAGAGACGAAATTAAATAGAAAGAGAGGGGCATTTCTGACTAGATACAGAAACGAATTCTATTTGTGCCACCACTTAATGAAGGATAAAAAAACTGCCGTTTTATGGGAAAGGATAGAGAAATCAAAAGAATATGAGTTAATTTAATATAATATAAGAGCGTATTGTGTGAATTTAACTATTTTAAAATTGACAAACATTAGGTCTGTCTAATATTACTCATCCAGCCATTGTTTCAACCAATAATATATCCCTCAAGAATCCTGCCTAAGTCCAATATTATTTAGTTTATCCATCAATGACCTTCCGAATATCATCACTACAATCCTCTCTGCCGATGATGCAGCATTATTATCTTATTTTTACCGAAGAAGCACCATCATTAATGGATTAAATGAAGCATTCGTGAAAACAGCTAAATAACTTGAAATGGGGATTACCCCGAAAAATTGAACGATTGAACCCATGCTTACCACCAAACGATGATTTATATCCACCGGTTCTTATGATTTATATTCAGAGGTTTTTAGTTACTGGAGCATAGTTATTTATACGTTTGTCCAATGTCTTTGCCTAAGAGGTATAATATTTAGGAGTAACACTAGACAATAAATTAAGTCAATAATAAATAACAACGGTTATTTTTGACAGGTAGCCAACCTATTCTTCAAGTAACCGGCGCCACTGCAGTGACGAGGAAGTCAAAGTTGACGCTAAAACTCCCTCGGCTATAAACGGCCCAACTACAATTCAACTAGAATACTAGTTAAAAGTTAGAAAACGCACGGAAGATGATTTAAAAAAAAAGTTTCCGTTTTCTTTTTTCTTTTTTAATACAAAATCTAAATTATCTCTCAGCAAGAAATGGATTCTGTAAAAACACTCCTAAGACCATTCATAACATACGTCTGTTCCATATAGAGTTCACTCATTCTATTAACTTTAAAAAACATATATATTCCAAAACGCCTTCGATTTTTAACAAATATTTATATTAACTATAACAACTAAGATGCTCACAGAATAAAATTTATAAATATTACATGAATTAATATACAAACTATCTCTTAACTTCATTCAATTTCAATCGGTCACAACTCTTTAGACCCTTTAATAACTGAAACATATAGTTATACAGAAATCATGATACTCAGATGTACAAATAAGCAAAACAGACATTTATAGCTTTAAACATTATAAATTGCTCTATTTTTTAATTTATTTCTAGAATTGTATAGTATTCTATTTCATTTATAATTACCAATATATTAAACATGCCTTTTATGTGATAAGAAGTAAAGTAATATCTGATGTAGTGCAAGCATTACACAAGTTTTACTTACAACTCATCTTTGAAATAAAATTAATTCTTTTGCGTTTCATAACAGCTATTTCTTTATTTTTCAGGATGGTAATATTTCTCCATACTATATAATTTAACTGAAGATAAAACAGTGCTGATATTAAAATTCATCCAATTTTACATTGATATATCTAGTTTAACCAAAATAATTTAAAACATTTTTGATAACTTCAATAAAGTCTAAAATCGATTAGATAAAGTTGAATTTTTGATGATAGATGTTATTGAAAAAGTTTCTGTATCATCCAGGGAAAAACAAGTCTTAAATATGTAATTCGAATTTCGTAGGGGTAATTTTTTTTTTTTTTTTTTTGGCTGTACACATACACATGCTCAGATCGTTTTGAGAGACTTTGTTTTTTTTACGCTATACTTCCCCTAACTACGTATTTCATATATATAGGTCACTGAAAGTAAACATGTATTGTATAATGACATTTCCCGGGGTAATTTTACTTTTTGGTACATATTAATATGTTTAATATAAAAACTTATTGAAAATATCCTCTCTTGCACTACGGTCCGTTTCCATTGACACTTAAGGTAGTACGTAGTCAGGTCATGAGTTTGAGGTCCAAACCATTAACGATCGTTCCAGTAAATCAAAACTAATTTATAATTACTTTTGAATCTTTTTTTTTTTAAACAGGAATGAACTGTATATTATTTGATGATTTTTCCCCTTCTCGCTGGGTTGTTATAAAATAATTATTTTTCGTAGTTCATTTTCTCAGAATAAAATAACAATATTGTATGAAATCGTAGTTTTAATCGTGGTTGCGATTAATTTTTTTAAGCCAAATTTAACGAATACAAATAGTTAAATCTATAAGAAATATTGCACTATTCACATTTGAAATATTTAAAACTAATATAAATATTTATTTCTCAATTTTATATATTTTTTATTTGAAAAGACCGTTTTATAACATCTTGTTTTCCAGTAACTACTGAACTGAATGCCGCGAACATTGGAGAGGTAATATTTTCATATAATACAAAAGAATTTATAAACATTCAACGAAATTAATGACAATATCTTTGTTAAGGTATATAAGATACATCTTATTAAAATAAATTATAAGGAAAAGTTTATAATTTATGACAAGGAGAAACAATTTTTTTCTTCAAAAGAACCGGGAAATTGCATAACTTTGTGTGTTCTCAACATAAAAATTGATGTCAATTTGAAAACAAGGCTCATTAATGAAACCCCCTTTTTCGGGGAATGCCCCACCTAATATTTCTGTAATCAAGTCATTAAAGTAAGGGCAAGTTGGGTCAGTCAGATTTTCTAAAATTTCCTCGGAAAAGCATTTTTCCGCTCCGCTACACTCTAATCAACCTTTTCTCATTTTTTTTTTCTCTCTCTCTCATTCTTTCAGCACTGTCTTTCCCTGTGTCCTATTTCCTGTTTGGAAAGTGACCTTTACGAAAAAGTAATTGGTTATTTCTTTTATTGTGCCAATTTGAAAAGTATAATTTTTGGCACTTTAATTAATTATATATATATATACCCACTTTATATTAGAAACATAAAATACTTATTTGCTTGTAATTCTAAACTTTAATATAATCTGCCTTAATTTTAAGGAATAAATGATGACACACTTTCAGAGACATAATATGGTTTAAAAATTTGCTTTTTTTTTATATTATAAGATTCAAAACAATGCTCCTATTATTAACCAAATATTTTTATTAAAATCAGAAATACTTATTTTTTCCATTAATAATATCAATAATTCCCTGTATTGTGAAAACGCGGTAAATATTTCGGACATAATAATTAATTATATTTGTGTAAACAATAAAATTAAATCATTGATTATAGGGCTCAATAATTCATTAAGTGACCGAAGTTTTTTTAAACTTCGTTGCCTAAAATAATAATTGAAAATTAAAATATGGCATCTAAATGAAGGTTTCTAATTAATTTTTGTTAGTGTATGTTATATATCATTGTCTTAGTATGACAAGATTCTAACTAACAATATTGCCAAATTGTGTTTAAAATCACTCAAAATGCTGTTAGCTCCCAAATAAATTACAGAGCTATCATTTAAAAATTTAAGAAATTGTAGGGAGACATTGTTCTACTTAGTGACAAATTACATAGTAATTTTGAAACTCTGTTTCTCAAAATTATAGTTAGAGTAGAAAGATTTTTTTCTAACCAAGGTATTTTATAAGAGTTTGAATGTTTTTTTAACTACGAAATAATAAAAATATTGTTTTAAATTTTGATAGAGAGTGCATTTAAATATATATACATTGTATAATAAAACAATTTTTAATTAATTAATTAATTAAACTGATTACACACCAAACCGAAGATGGCTTGTTGAGAAGCCGAAAGTTTACCTAGAATTAAATTAATATACTATAATAGTTATTAACAACTGCCTGGAATAATCCTGCCCCTAACTTTTTATCAATGAAGATTAATACATTAAACGACATAAAGATAAAAAAAAATATTTATGTCATTTAAACGATGCACATTACATGCGCACGACATAAATGTTACCATAGATATTTTTAATAATAAAATTCTCTAAGAAATATTTCAAAACATTATTTTTTAAAATAATATTCTAAGTAATTATTATAACGTAATAATAACGGGTAAAATGTTTTTCATCTTCAACAAATATGAAAATAATTTTTAATGGAAAGACATTCCAGTAAATTTAATAAACGCATCCGGGAAAAGAATCTCGAAATGAAAACTGATGTCAAACAGTTGAAAATTTCTCATTTTTATTATTAATTCGCAGAAACATAATTTTTACAGTTACTAAATAATAATAAAATTGAACTGATTTTTAAATTTAATTATGCTATTTTATTTTAATTGACATTGTATATTAATTTTTAAATATAAAGACTAACAAGTACGTATTGCCAAGAGTACCCTGTTCATCGATTGCCCATGAGAATAAATAAACTTTTTCACAACAGTAATATTTATATATCTGTTATTTATTTAAAACCGAAACTCTATAACTTTTTAACCAAGTGAGGACCTCTGACACTTAAAAGATATTTGGACATTCCAGATTATAGCCAGACCTTTGACTAGGGATGGGATATCGAAAGCAAAATATCGATATCGATATCTATATCGATATCGGATAGCAATATCGATATCGATATTATATCGGCACTAAAATATCGATATTTTAAAATATCGAAATATCGATATCGAAAATTTAACGAATTGAAGT
>NW_027105912.1:0-221 GCF_000696795.3 Halyomorpha halys
TCCGAGCCACCTCCCTCCACAGCTCCTATATATACCCCCATCAATCCCAAGCTTGTAAGATCAGTACCAGTAATAGTTGTAGCATGTCGTAATGTTCATTGTACTATTTGTTTACCAATAAAGTTTTTTTTCACTTTATCTCCGTTGAATTTCGTAATTGTGTTCACCAATTTACTATGCTATTATATATGAGGTGGCATGCAGGGATTATTAATTATAAA
>NW_027105912.1:879-5358 GCF_000696795.3 Halyomorpha halys
TTTTACATTACTTTAGATCTGTTGCCGCCGGGGTTTTTGCCTAGGTCCGGCGGTTTCTTTGGTATGCCGACAAAGGAAATTATTTTAAGTTAAAAAACCCCAGCTGGTACCTCTCATACATATCAATATATACAACAAATAAATTTGCTGTAGGTGAAATAGTGACATGATACAAACATGTGGAGAATCTACCCATTGATAGAACTCCAATAACATTTCTAGAGGAGAAGATCCCGAGGCCATCTTCTTTTCAGACGCCTAGGAGGATTATTAGGTAATGAAAGAGAAGCTAGGTTAGAAACAAGTGCATTTGGGTTGTTGGGAAGTTTTCCATGGAAGGAATGGTATCTGGTTTTGGCCAAATCGGCAACATATGTGACATTGAGGTCCTGATGGATGATTTGATTTGTGACAAAATAAGGAGCATTAAGGATTTTAGGAAGGGTTTTGGACTGTAAGGATTGGATTCGGGAGGAATTTGATGGTTTAGTGGAGCCCCAAAGCTCAACTCCATATGTCTTTTGTAATGGATTGGCAATTTAGACCGTTTCTCCAGTAAATGTTGTAATAGTCGAAATCGACGAGCAGTTTCCTGTCTTTTCAGTCTTCTTTTTCCTTTTTAAATCAATTTTTGTCTGCGCTGTTCTGAATAAAATTCTGAAATCCACTTTCTCTGACCTTATGAACAATTAAAAAAACCTTTAAATTAATTTTTTTACGCTAGGAAACTACAATGAACTTAAAATAGGATTTCAAACCGATCGTAAATAAAAAATATGACCTAATCAGTAACTATGATTTATAATACAGGAGATGTATTACATCTTCTCCAAATTATTTTGATTGGCACACCTCACATGACTTATAACGTCAAACTCTTAAACCTATTAACCAACAAGTGAAACCCAAGTGTGAACATTGGTAATATTTGTTACATGCCTTATGTAATACAAGACAACACAAGCCCCAATATAGAGATGAATATTGAACAGGCCCGTATTTAACACCTTGGACACCTCCCAGTTTTGAGAATTTATCTTTTGAACAACTTTGGGTCATCAAAATAAGTAAACAATGTACTATTTAACACATACATATTTTATTGAATACTTGAACAATAGTAACTGTAAAAAAAAAAAAATACAATTAAACATTCACAAGAGGATCGGACACATATTACGAATGTTTACTTGTCTTTTTTTTCAACCGATTGTTAATAGTACTTCACAATCAATTGTCAAAAGACTCAAATAACTTTGTACAAACGATTAAAAATAGAACAAATTGTATTTATCAAAAAGAGATTTTTCAAAAACCAGAATTACAATCTGATTTCTTTCAAGTAAATAAATATATGTACGATAAAGTGATATATGGGTAGGCAACATGACCATGAAATAGAATAGGCAATATGAACCAGAAGAAAATCACTAGAAGTCTCCAAAAGGATTTCAAAAACTATATTTATGAAGTTTCAAGTGGATTTGTTCTGTTTTGTGTCTAAATATCTTGTTATAGAATTTTGCCACACCAGTGATTTTAAGACTAGAATCTTCGTGAGAAACCTACAAAACACTAAAATTTTACAATTTTCAGTTTAATGTGAATCCGTGACAATTATTGAAATTATTTTCTGAAAAAAAAATCAAATGATCAAAAATTGAAACTCAAGTTTTGAAAATGAAAGTTTTGACCACTACGGTCATTTATACTGAATTTACAAATTGACAAAAGTTAACAAATCACAATTTTAAATTATGCATTTGGTTACACAAACTTAAATAATATTTAGACTATATATATATATATATATATATTTAGACTATATATATAATGTTGTTTTTTTTCCCCAAGACTCCCATTGGAGTCCTATATTGCCTAACCATGGTTGGGGGTGAAAGTTTTTCATTTTGTGGGACCGCCACACAATGAAAAAAGTCAAGGGCAGCCTTAATGGAGTAGTTGCCCTCATAGTAAAATTTACAATTAAGGCAGTGTATTCACACCTGTCTGATATAAAGGCGACAGTACATATAGCGGCAGTGAAGCTACTGTCACGTTAAAGTCCATTGCTACGGTACCAACATTTACTCATGACTATCTAAAATGAACTGAAATTAACTTCTTTTTGTCAAATTATAAATCCGGATAAAATTATTTTTGGAAATATACTCATTTGATAAATAATTATTTCTTCAATCATGAAATAGCTTTATTTCGTGAAATTATCATTTAACAATATAGATAAAATAAATCATTTCCAAAATAATTTAACAATATTTTTAATATTATCTCAAATAAATTATTCTTAGGTTCTACTTGAGACTATGGGCTCCGTCACCTAGGCTGTTTCTATTTACACAAATAATCAATACAGTTTTCTTTCCCTATAAAATGTCATTTTATTCTGAAAGCGATATTTCTTAAACTATTCGAAAAGGAACCAATAGGCATTAATTTTGATAGCAAACACTCAAAAGTATTCTTTTTTTTTTTTTTTTTTCAGAAAATTGAAGCTCGAAATAACCCAGAATTTTTAAGTTATTGAAGTTACTCAATTATTATTTTCCATTTTAATATCTGTGTAGACTATTACATTGTTTGGCCGACATAAAATTGAATATAAAGAACTTTATTTATCTGTTTTTTATTTCCATGTTATCTTACCTAACCAATTTCCAATTCACTATCATTTGGTGTATAGAACGAAGCTGTGATACGAAAATATAAAAGAATTTATTTATTTATATAAATGTGTCTACCCATCGAGAGTCATCAGTATGCAGCATATATTGTATTGCTTTTTACACAATTTTTTCAATTGCAATGTCTTAGTCCGATTGCCCAACAGGAAAAAAAAAAGTTATTTCACCCCAATTTTCCATTGCTTTAATGAAAACTATATTCAGTTCAGAGTCAAAATTGATGTCTCTGCCAACAATGGTGAGGGGAAATAAAAAATGGTGAACTAGACTATACAAGGAATACAGTAAATGTCATTAAAACGTTTATTTTAGTCGAGAAAACCTAATATTTTCATTCATTTTGCTTTTGGAGCTTTATATCCTTAAAATTTCCTATAACATGAAAAACATAAAACATTATTTAAATTAGAGTAAATTTACTAAAATTTGAGCTCTAATGATGCTTTTTAAGTTCAATATTTCTTCAGAAAATTCTTTCGAAATCTGTACGCTTAATTCCTGAGATATAGGTTTTCATAAACCAATAGTTTTTTCCGAACAACGAGAAATGAATCTATTACGAATTTATTTTAATGAATATCATGGAACTGCTACTAATACCTGTATCACGAAAACTATTAAACGTAAACAGCTCTATTAGAGCTTACATTTTATAAATTTACTCTACTTTAAATGGTGTTAAATCCTACTGTTTTTATTGTTATGATTAGTTTCAGAGATATGGATCTCCAAATGAAGAATTAATTTTTTTAACGTTTTGAAAAAACCGCTATTTTCTACTACTCTCAAATGTATGGTTGGCAGAGCGATTAATTTTGACTTTAAGCTATATTATAGTTTTCATCAAAGTAATAAAAAATTGATGTAAAATAGCTTAAATTTTTTCGCCGGGCTGTTGTACAATTTTAAAGCTGGTAACTGTTTCTGATATTACTTATCCCTCCAGATCCCAAGGGCGTTATTAATAACCTGTTATTGCTATTTTATCCATTAAAAAAAAAAAGAAAGCCCATAAGATGCTTGTCTAGCTCTTATCTATAGCAAACAAAATGAGAAAGCAATGCCTAGGCAAAATAAAACTCCTATGCTATCCTCTCCGCGATTGAATAATTAATGACTTACAGGTTAACGATGAAAGGGTGTCTAATTCCTGATAGGATTTCTCGTTCATTGCGGACGTGTTCAACCTGCTTGAGCCTTATCACGTCGCTAATGGCCAATATTTTGACGGCCAGGTAGCCTCCTCTTAACTTCTCCCTGCACAGGCAGACACGTCCGAATGTACCAGTACCTGCAACCAAGTGGGTAACTCATTAATTCATATAAATTTAAACTTTACTAAATATAGGTAAATATATATAATCTTTTTAGTTTCTTAAGACTAGTTAATATTCATTAAATAAAATAAATTTTATTCAATTCAAGTCTTAAAACACAACAGAGTCATCGAGTGGTTGATATCATATCTTCCACATTGGGGCGCGGTATGTACTGTCTTCCTCGATGTTGAACAAGCTTTTGATCGAGTCTGGCATCCAGGTCTGCTCTATCAACTTCGTCAATTCCTACCCCCAACATATTTCCTTATAATCCGCTACCACCTCACTGATAGAACCTTTAAAGTGAATCATAACCTAGCCTACTCATCTCTCTTTTCTCAGTCCGCCGGTGTTCCTCAAGGTCCCATTCTTTATACGGTTTATACAGCTGACATCCCAACCCACCCTAACACAGTCCTAACAACATACGCTGATGACACATGTATACTTTCTGT
>NW_027105912.1:6043-33677 GCF_000696795.3 Halyomorpha halys
CCCAAGATTTTCAAGTGTATATGAAACATACTACACATTTACCTATTGTATTATTTTGTACAGTTGTAAATTACATTAAATAAATAATTTAAAAAAAAAAGTCTTAAAACACTCTTATTTCATTATATGTCCAACGTTTCGGCCAATTCAAGGACAGTCTATCAAATAACAGCTTTTGTTATACATTCATTTTTAACAAACAACATTATTATTAATAAAATAGCATACCTTAAATACAAATTTACTCTCACATCAATAATTTAAAAACTTTTTTTGGCTATTCTGCCTGGGTTATCAATTTCAGTCAAAATTACCCTATTTTGTCATTTCATATTAAATATTAAAACTTTTAATCACAAATCAATTTGACACTTTTAACACTTTCTTATTAAAACAATATTTTTCCAGAAATAATAATAATAATTTGTATAATAAAAGCTGTTATTTAATAGATTGTCCGTGAGGATGGCCGAATTGGCCGAAACGTTGTACTTGAGACTTATAAGTTTTATGAAACTTAAATTGGATGAAATTTATTTTATTTAAACAATGACAACATATATTATTCTCGTAAATATCATGTAACAATTTATTGGTTAACAGATAAAAAACTCATTCTGAAAGTCCTACTCTGACATATATTTCAACGAATGTAAATGCGTAAGTTACGTGCATGGATTATTGTCAAAGAACTGGCAATTTTAAAGTTTCATTTGAATGAAATGGTTTCCGAGGATCACTATTCATTCATGTTGGTATGATCTCAGGCCATTTGTTTCTCATAGACACGATAAATTAATTAGACTTAATTACACTCCACTGTTTTACTAAAATTCTACTGGCCATGAACTCTTCAATTCTTATTGACATGGCTATCTCAAAGCATAGCGTTCCTATTGACATCTTAACTTTGTTTTTATAAATATTTTGGAAAAAAAATTTAGTTAATTCAAATTTTAAATGAAATCTAAAAAGATGTTCTATTATTTTTTTTAAGGTGTTAAACCAAACAGTAGGATATTTTAAAATATATCCTAGTAAATTAAATTCCTACACCGTGAAATCCACAAACTAAAAACCGAAAATTAGAAAATTACTCACTTTAATTTACTCACCCACCGTCCAGGAAATGAAATGAGTCCGTAAAGGAAAATGAATTAGTAACAAGGCTTGGTGCAGTTAGTTCTTGTGTTTATTTAATTTATTTTACTATAATTAATTATCCATACGAAATGAAATCTTAAAATCAATAATTGGAAAGTAATTTAATATTAAAAGATTTTCTAAATTCCATTTTACCATATTGGTGGTCATTTATTATCTGATTATCATAGTTTCCTTCAGATCCTCCACCATAATGGGTATAGAAATTAAAAATTAAAATTTTATAACAGGTATAAGAAAGCATATCGTGTTGAAGTATGAATATGACACTTCCGTGATAATTACAACTATTAATTTAGAAACCTTCACTTGAAAACAGATTTTATTCTCATCTTCTCAGTCTCTTTCTTGGAAAAAAACAATTTGATTATGGTCCACACATTTGTGATTATCTCTTTCAAATAACAACAGGTAAGTAGAGTTTTTCTTAAAGAAAAATTTTAGTTATTTTTTGTGATGAGACAATCATATTAAACTTATTTTTAGTACTGCGGTACTTTCTGCAGACCTTACTGGAGGCATCTCGTGTCAGAGATCAAAGGATTTCGAAAGAGTGCGTTCTATATGGAAAGCGAACGTATCTCGTGGGGCAATTTGGCGACAACCCAAGTAACTTATACATTCACATCTATTTTTGATTTAAAAAATTATATTAAAAAAAGAAAGAAACTGGGGCAGAAAACAATCTGCTGAAGAGCCAGGGTAAAGAATCGGAACTACTTATTGGAGATAGATATAAAGCTCTTATGCATAGATTTGACCCTCTCTCATTTATCATGTATCTTCATTAATAGTTATCTTTAGGGCCGAATATTAAATTTTCATCATTAAAAACCTCTATTACTAGTTTGTAAATCATTGACCGATACAAAAAAAATACAAGTTTTTAAAAATCAATTTTCTGAAATGAAAAATTATTCTATCCTTGTGCATTACGTGGTGGTATTCACTATTGCGTTAACTGAACTCAATGAATCTCTTAACAATAAGTTTTGTATCTTATGTTTATGATTAGAAACAGTATTAGAATTAATTTGTAGACATCATCGGAACTGAAAGAAATCATCCAACTTCATCAAGCACTAAGGAAGAATGAACATCAAGTTTTCAATCTGAAATGTATCTCCAAACTAACGTAGTGAGATTGCAGGACATGTACTTACCATTTAGGATTTTCTAAAAATTACATTAAGAGCACTATCGTATCAAGAAAAATTCTAATTAAAAAAAAGGTATGAGGGTGATTCTAAAATAACTGGCAATTTGCATGTCCTAATTGTACATAAAAAAACTCCTATAAGGGTCTTAAATATATTTTAGTCGACCCTTTTCAGGACCCATTCCACTCCATTATATCTGGAGATTTAATATTTTCCACATGTATAATTGTGATTTCTATAACATCTAGAGTAATAATATCTGAAGTACTTAACTATTTATTTTTTTCGGCCAAAATCCCATTGGAGGTCCTATACTGTCTAACCATAATTGTGGATCAAATTTTTCATTAAGTATGACCGCCAGTCAATGGAAAAAGGCAATCTTAAACTGAAAAGACTGAGCCGAACCAACTGAGCTACTACTTACCCTACTTAACAATTTATATTATTATCGGATGCAACTGAACCAAACTAGCAATGCTAATATCATATTAATAAAGGTTCTAAATAGCAGAAGGGATTTAATAATTAATTATTTTCATAAATATAAATATGTAAATAATTAATACGGGTAATTAACTTAGCAACTAAAAATATAATATGGCGCGCTTTCTAAACTCAAATAATAATAAAAATAAAACTCTTTATTCTAGTTGATATCAGCAAACTATATCTTTTGTTGACATATATGTAACAGTCGAATAATATGTGTTAGAACGTTTATAGAATTCGTCAAACGCACTTACATGAGTCTGTATTTTGTAAGTGAAATCTCTACTGGATTGTCGGCCCGTGTTTCGTAATAGTACAAGAGCCGGGAAGAAAAAAAAGGCGGTTATCTCACCCCAATATTTGATTACTTCAATAAAAACTATGTATAATTACTAGTCAAAATTTATGAGTCTGCCAAGTATAGGTAGGGGGATTAAAAAATAGCGGCTGTTTCAAAACCTTAAAAAAACATTGATTATTCATTCGGAGCTCTATATCTTAAAAACTAGAAAATTTAAGAGAACATTATTTAAAGAAGAGTAAATTTTCTGAAATATTAGCCCCAAAAGAGCTATTTACGTCCAATAGTTCTCGAGATATAGCTTTTTAAAAAGCAAAATTTCTTAAAAATCTAGTGAAAGATTAGTAGTTAGTTAATTTATTTTGAGAAATCTATATCTCAGGAACTATGTGACGTACAGATGTCTATTAGCACTCAAATTAAAGCTAGTTTAATGGACTATAAAGACGTTTATGATCTTTACCTTCATAGGAATAGTAGTTTTCATGATATTTGCTAAAATATATTGATTTATAGTTATACTTGTTCGGACAATAAATTTGATTTATGAAAATTTTATTTCAGAAACCATTGGACGTACTGATGTCTGCCAGCGCTCAAATTAAAGCTAGTTAAATTTACTACAAAATAGTTAATTATATTTATCTTTTTTGGAGTAGTAGTTTTTATGATATTCGACAAAATAAACTCACAAAATGTTAATCCCTAGTTGTTCATATAAAATGTTGGATTTTTGAAAAAATATATCTCTAGATCCATAAGACGCACATAAGTCTGTCAACATTCAAAATAGAGGAAATTTAACTTCCTATAAAGTAGTTTATGACACTTATCTCCGTAGGGGTAGTAGTTTTTATGATATTCACAAATGAATATAAATTTGGCAAATGAAAATTTGTCCGAACAACTCAATAAGTCAATTTATTTTAGCAAATTTCATGTAAACTATTACTCCTACGAAGATAAACATCATAAACTACATTACAGCTTATTCAACTAGCTTTAATTTGAGTGCTCATAGATATCTGTACGTCAAATGGCTTTTGAGATATGAATTTTTCAAAATAAATTCACTAACTACTGATCTTTCAGTACGTCCCATACAACATTTATATGAAATGTTGCTTTTTAAAAAGCTATATCTCGAAAACTATTTAACGTAAATAACTCTAGTAGGGCTCATATTTTAGCAAATTTAGTCTTCTTTAAATGACGTTCTCTTAGATTTTCTAGTGTTGTTGGTACTTTTTAAGATATAGAGCTCCGAATGAAAAATTAGTTTTTTTTATCGCTTTGAAACAGCCGCCATTTTTTATTCCCCCTACCTATACTTGGCAGACTCATCAATTTTGACTATTAATTATACATAGTTTTTATTAAAGTAATCAAAAATTGGGGTGAGCTAACTACCTTTTTTCTCCTCTTGGGCTCTTGTACTATAAGGAATTGTGTCAGTTTGTAGTTGGTGCTTTTGGTTATGTTGTAGTTTTGTGTGGTGTTGTTCGGAATAGTCTTTCTTTAGTTGACTGTTGCCATTGTTTGTTCTAGTCTTCGATTCAATCAGTAAAGTTTTTTTAGCGTAAGTAACAAAGACCTAGATATATTCGTATAGTAATCGGTTATAATATGCTGCTGTCTTTACCAATGAGTCAGCTCTTTCGTTTCCCACAATACCACCGTGTCCTTTGACCAAAAGCAATCTTTTTTATGCCCAGATTCATTAGTTCGATGAAGTTATTTCGAATTGGTACAGTAAGTGGGTCTTTTATTTTGTTGTTTTTGATGGAATATATTACTAATTTGTTATCAGTATAATTTTTAAATACAGGTTTTGTGTTGTTTGTTTGTCTTAATATAATGTCAGTAGCTTTCAGTACTGCCAATTGTTATGCTTGTTTATTCGAGCAGCTCCGATCGAGTTAGTAAAGTTCTTTATAGTAATTGATATTTCCTGTGGTAAAGGCGCAGCCTGTGTTGTTCTTGCTTGCTTCCATCTGAGGTTCCATAATTTCATCCATGCATTGTGTCAGTCTAGCATGAATTGATAGATGTTTTATAATCTGTCAGTTAAGTATTGGCGAAAGCACAATGTCAAAAAAGAGAAGAAGGAAAAAGATCTAACTCGCTTGAACTGTTGTAAAATACTGATCTATTTGCGGAGCCTGTCCGTCTATATATATACAATCGGTCAGCTGTTCTCGATCAGCTGATATGGACCTGTCAGCTGACAGTCCGTAACTTGTCCTCCTTCAATATTTCCATTGGTATCCTTGTATCCTGTAGCATGGTTTTAATTTCGTAAATTGTTGTCAATTCTGTTATTTCATACTGGATGGGCAAAATGCCTGCTTACGATAGGGTGTTAAAGACTTTACTTATTCTTATTGCCATTAATCTTTGTACTCGTTGTAGTTTGGAGAGGTTGGTCGGCTTCTTGGCACCTGATTCCCATACAGGTATTGCGTAGGTATTAGTTTCGGGATTATTGCGCCTTCATAGATGACTTTTATAATCTGGCCCGAGGGGGTCCTGCGGCAATATATAAATATATATATTTATATATTTGGATGGACATTTAAATATCGAAATCATACAATTTTTTATTAATATTTTTTGTTATTGTTTTTGTTAATATTTTTTGTTGCTCTCCGGTACAATAAAACTAAATTAAGTGATTATTCGGAATATTTTTACTAACTTTCATTGATACAATTTTTTCACTACCGTTTTATTAAAATAATTATATGGGTACCACAAATTTAATTCAGTAGTTAAAAAAAATAATGATATGAACTTTATAATTATTATATTTTTTAACATATAGAAAAAATGTAAATGTTTTGTTACTATTGTTTTAGATTTAGGAAAATAATCAGGCAACGGTTATATTTTGGATGTCAGTATATTGCTCACTTTGGATGATTTTTATTCGAAACTTTAAAGTTTTTCGTTTTTTCATAAAAGATACAATTGGAAAACAATGAATGCAAATAATCGGGAATTCCGACATCTATTGATCGATAAGACTTTAAAACCCCCTTGTGAGCTACGAGGTCATTAAAACTTGAAAATTAAGTTAATAATATCGATTTTTTTTTTTACTTCATTTTTTCTGATTATCAAATTTCCTTTGCCTAAGTCAGTTAAAGAAGAATAAGGTAAGGGATGGATGTTTAATGAATTTGTTATAATAAATTAAGCATTCTTGTATAGGATCGCTAAATGTTTAAAAATCTATCATTTACAATATATAGTATAGTTTCTTAAAGAAACTAAATGTGTAATTATTCCTTCTTTATTAAACCATTAAGACAGACTTTGAACTGATTAATTATTGGATACAAACATGAATATATCGAATATATTTGGACAGCTTGCAATACTTTTATGTTAATGCGAAACTAGACTTGCAAAAGACAGCTAGCTTAAAACTTGACTAGCTTGGAAAAGACAGCAACAACAATATAATAGATTAAGGAACTCGAAGTTCTGAATTCCATACCATCACCAAGGCGAACAATATTTCAACCACTCGACTATAATGTAATTGTCTGCATTTCATCATCGATTTATAGGACGGAATATTCGTAGTGAAAAGGTTTTCAGCTATATCTAGTCATATTTCAGCATCAAATTCCTATAAATGATAAATATTTATATACAAAAGAAAGTAATAAATTATAGTAATTATTGTAACATAGTTATTAATTACAATAATTAGTTAAAGTTAGTTATTAATATAATATGGTAATTAATTATAAACAATATTGTATTAATTATAACACAATTCAAGAAAGTATATCAGTTATTTTTTATTAACTTCATTCCTACATTTCATCATTAGAACAATGTTTCGGGCAGTTTGCCCATTATCAAGTTCATTGTTCTAAAAATAAAATATTACACAATCAACAGTTTTGATGTTATACACCGACTCTATATAAATAAGTTAAATATAATTTATTATTTACGGAACTAGATTTTACGATTCTATATTAAGTTTTACAAATTTGAGATTATTATTACAAATTTAAATACTTATTATCAAAATTAGGTGATTATTTGAAATATTACTACATAATTAAGGTATAAAAATATTAATAATTAGTAATTAATTTATTGGTCTAACGTCAAATTTCTAAATTTGTAAAAGTTAATATATAATTGTAAAATACAGTTGTTTTAAGTAGTAAATTACATTTAAAATAACTAAAAATTAATTTTAACTTATATATAATATAATAACTACATAATTAACTTAAATATAATATAATTATATTTAACTTATATACGAAATTTCTCTGTTCCCTGTGCAATACTTTATTTATAGAACAACGAACTTGTTAATAGACAATATAATGGCTTAAACGTTATTCAATGATGAAGTAAACAAAATGGGTTTTATACATTTATATATACGAAAATAGAACTTTTGAAAAAAAAAAATTAGTGCCTTCATTATATCAGAAATAATGGATAATCTAGAATAACTTTTAAATAATAATAAATAGGGATCATCACTATTTAATTTTTATATCTTACAAAAGCTAAGGCATTTCACATTAGTAAGGCACCTTCTGATTTCAACAGTAAAAAACATTTTCAACTGCCAGGAACGATTGCTACAAAAGGTCAAAGCGACGCGTGGGTTAGTGATTCCATTTTTCTGTTCCTCTATTCGAGGTCGGCGAAAGTGGAAAGAGCGACTGGAACTGGGCAGGATGGCTGGAGGGGTTCCATGCAGAGCAATCTCTCCTCTCTGCATCCGCTATCTGATAATTAGTATGAAGCAGGTATTTTACCTGGATATGCTAATGAAAAAATAAATGTACAAAACAACATAACATGTACAAATGAAACGGGGTTAAAAAAACAAACAACCAAATCCAGAAACGAATTACATGTTAACAAAAGAAAATTCAATAAAGTTTACAGGCTTATGAATCTAAAAAAAAATCTTTTACGATGGTTACTATTCTATACCTCTGGATGAACAGTATTTATGAAGAATTTTCAAGATATTCTGACTTACCGAAATATATCTTGTACAATATTAAGTACCTTTCTTTTCAACAACATCTCATCTGAAGAGAAAAAACGTGCAGAATAATGAATAGATAGATATGCATTATTCTATGCCACCCCTTAAGAAAATATGGCAATGAACTTAAATTAGAGGATGAGTAGGGTTTGACAAAACCAGGTCGGATTTAAGTGTGTGCTATGTTATGTGCTTCTATTTGTTTAAGTTTATAAGTTGACCGTACATAATTGAAGGATAAGATGGTGGACTCGAATAGCTTATACTACTTATTATTATTTATTAATTTTGTTAGAGCCCAAGTATTTCAAACACCATTATTTTTTCTATTCGAGTACCTTTTTTGACCGTCACCCGGACTATCTGACACTTATAATTATTTTTTTATCCAAATAACAATTATAATGATAAGTATTTTCGCTAGCTATACAGGATCAAGTTGTTGGAACAGGGGCATGTAAGATGCAAATATTCAAAGAGAACCTGGTCATAGATAAATGCCGTATTTTAAGACCCATGAATCTATACAACATGTAGTGAATGCGTTGCGAGACATTAGCACATGTTATAAAATTATAATTATATACCACAGAGTATTAAAAACCACCTGTACATTTTATGTTATTTTATAAAAAAAAATAAAATAGCTAAAATAATCGATATAGTAATCCCAACTGATACCAATCTGCTTAATATAAAGGCAGAGATAATTAGAAAATATCAAAAGCTTGCTTGCCTTTGAAATAAAATCTTTAGGTCACCTGGAAAAAGTAATTGCAACTCAGTCTTATTTTCCAACGGATTGATCTTAAAAAGCAAAAAAGGAGGTAGAGAAGATCCTTGATCTAAGACACTTAAAATGGGCAAAAAAGGCAATTTTCCTTAGCACTTCCAGAATTCTACAGAAATTTTTAAATAAGTAAGTATGACATTTTTTCCTCGTTCCCCTGTTTTATCCGGAATATAGATATTATTTTCCATAAAATTTGAAAAAAAAAGGTAAACTGTAATAAAGAGAAGTATAATATATTACTATGTAACTATCCGTGTTGGATTGATGTCGTGATGGGTTGATATTGTGGGAAGACTCACCGTTTGTTTGTAGACTTAGAAACAACAAATGGGCCCTGGCGTTACTACTCAGTTGTGTGTGGGTGACGTAATGATATGAATAGTCAAGGGGCACGATAATAAACAGAGCCGATTGTGTCAACAAATTGTTTCAAAGCAGACAACAGAAAAAGTCAGTCTAATTAAATATTAACAAGAAACTGAAAATTTAAAAAATCGTTCTATAATTTGGTACATTAAGTAACATAACATGGAAGCACATATTATATGATAGTGAACGGTAAGAAATCAAAGTTATCGATGTCTAAATATTATTCGATATGTAGTTATAATGAAGGTTTATCCATCTGGTGCAAACACATCTAGTGCCAAAAATGCAGATAAAGCAGAGAAGGAATAAATAAATAAAATGATAAACTTCACGGTTTACTTTATTGTATTTTAATATTTCTGAATATGTAATCGGCTGGCATTGGAAAACTATTGAAAAATAATCGACGAAAGAGTGCATACAGCAAACAGAATAGAACTAATAATAAAAAGACTAACCATACCTTGTGGTTTGATTCCGTTACCACTGAAGAGCATTTAGACCTCAATTCAATCCTTCAAAACCCATATGGAGAGGATGGAATTGTAAACTATTCTATTTCGTTTTAGATATGATATGATAATACTCTATGATAAATAGAGTGATTAAATAATTTTAGAATCCATCCATTTTAAAATACGATTTAATCACGACTTTTAAATTTAATTAAATAAATTTTAAAATCAATTACTATCAAACAAGGTGAGAATGGTCTAAGGAGTATGAATGGGTAAAAGTAAGGATACTTTTTTTGTAGGTGTAACACTCTATTTATTGAGGAATATTATTACAAGCTAAACAGGGTTATGGATGTTTAAGCTCTAGGAGTACTATATACGTAATAAGGCAAAAAAGTATTAAATAAATAGATAACAATAATAATATGTAATAATTAAATATCACAGCTGTCAAAATAAGTAAAGCAATATAATAATGATTCTAATTATAATAATAACAAAATAATATAAACACAAGGTAACGAAAATGAAAATAAAATCCACGTTAACAAGCATTCAGTCTAATATTCAATATCTGCAGTGTGTCTAGAGAGCTCCGAATCATGCTTAAGCGCCCTCATCCGGAAGGCTAAGCAGGACTGAGTAGACTGACTGACAGAGCGCTAAAGCAACATCAGCTAAAGCTATGAAGAAATTTTAGAATCCATCCATTTTAAAAGACCATTTAATCACGACTTTTAAATAAATTTTAAAATTATTTACTGTCAAAAACGGATGGACACGAGTGGAGAATCTACCCATTCCCTGAACTCCAGTAGCATATTCACAGAAGGACCACTGCCGTTTCAACTTTAGAGAAGGTAATGTAGGGATGGAACCCATTCAACGTTTCTATTAATTTTATAGTGATTTAACACTTCCAAGCAGAAAAAAATTAACTATTTATATTTTCCTATGTTGAGTAATTTTGATATTGCTGGAAATAAGTCTCGTTCTGCAGGTAACTCCTTAAACTGGTCAACTTATCATTGGTTGTAGTGCTTTTCCACTTTGTAGGATAGTTTTCAGATATTTTGTGCCTATCCTTTCTTATTAAACCTATAGTTCAATTACTAGACCTTGTTTAATTTTTAGTTAAAATTGCTGAAAAATAATTCCATCAGCTATGTTCGCTACATTTCTTAGTAGCTGCAAAACGTAGTACCGTATAACTACCAAAAGTAGTTGTAGTTTTACCACTCCTCAATTACTGTTGTAGTTTTGTAACTTGTAGTTAAAATCCTTTTTACCCAACACTGATTTCAATCACAGTTCCTTCCGCAAATTGTATTCGTAAAAGGCGAATCAAATTAATAAACCATAAAATAATAAAATTTATTCTTCAATTTTGAAACGAAAGTAATTATCCCTCGACCCTATCGACATTATGAGTAGGCTATTGTTATAATTTTCCTGGGTGAAGGCACGGAATTCTTCAGTCTTAATGGTCCATCGCCCTTACCTTTTTTTTTTAGATTAAAATAAAAAAAAAAGGTGATATTTTTCTTTAAAATAAGTGGGCACAATTGACAGCAGGGAAAAACTGAAGGAAGCATTGCAATTCTTACTTCCAAGTTGCTGGACAATAAGCACGAACTGTTTCATGACAACAGCTATTAATATCAGAAGAAATGCCCAGAGAGTTATTACCCCCTTTCTTTTGTTATTTTCTGTTAATTTCACTTTAATTCTGTTTCTTTTAGAAATTATACACTACAAATCCCAATACTGTCCCTTTTACTAGGAAGTACCTTCAAATCTTTAGCATCGAAGTTATTTCTGGCTTGCAGCCGAACTGAACTACCAGTTTGAATAAAGACCCATTTCCCAATTGAAACTGGCCCGGTCCAAAAAAAAACAAAAACAAACAGTAGATTAGGACTTAGTGATTCGAAAGCAGAAAGGTTTCAGGTCCGGCGGTCCCTGCATAATTGTATTAACAGTTTCCAAACCGACAATGCTACCAGCTCTTTCCAGTGTTACATAAATGTAAATATGAATAGCTACAAAAGTTAAAAATAGATTTAAAACAGTTGTAACATTTCTCACTTTACATTAACCACTTGAGAAGAATTTCCTTTGAACTGGAGATACTTAACAGTCCCAGACAGCGACCGGCCGTTTATCAAACAGAGTAGAGGTAATTTGTTTTGTTTTTGAGTTTAAGTTTCAATGCTAATACTATAAAATGTCTTAGGAATTGGCTGCCTGTCAAGAATGAGAATTAAGTATAGATAGATCGAAGTATTTATTATTTACATACATTGAATATATATTATTTTTTGTAATACGAATTTTCATCAATACCTTTGGAACATAGTTGACTGTATGTAATAGATTGTAGGAGGATAGTGAGGAAGGGTAAAAAATAGTAAGAAATAAATTATTTATTAATAAATACATTTATTTATCTATCATTATCATTCTTATTCATTTATTCTTTATTAATAAATAAATAATTTATTTCTTACAATTCCAAAATTTAAAAAGTCTTGTGAAAATTTATTTTCTTTTTAACACTATTTTAAATTAAATTATTTTACTAATACTAGTTAGCAAACAATGTTTAACACTTGTTTTTAAATTACAGTTATATATTATAGGCTATAGTTACACTGTAGCCGTGAGTCAACCCTGTGGGTCCTGGAGCCCTCCTATGGACCACCCGGCTACAGAAATTGGTTAAAAATTTGGCGGTGGAGCGTGATTCTGACCAAATCACCTCCTTGCACCGTTGGTCGAGTAACGGTACTTTCATACACAGTACTGCACCCCAGGACCCTCATGGCATGTAGTAGTACAGATTTAAATTTTTTTTTTTCTTAAATATTTATTTTTATGATCTGAGCTGTTCAGAATTTTAAGTTTTCAATAAAATTTAGTTGATTTTCTGAAAACGGCAATATTAATTCCTTTAATATTGTACAAACTGCTATAAAATGAAACGCATCATACGGATACATAGAGTAGTTCCCCCGTTTATCCTTCCACACTGTTAATTTAGATTTATGATATCCTTCCATGCTTTGAAAGTTAGCCGAATAAAGAAAAGATTGTTCTTTTTCTCAAAAAAAATACTCAGTGTTCTAATCTAACTTAGCATACATTTTGGGTATTATGCTGATCCCACCCTTGTTATATGTTTATTTATTTTCTCATACTTAATCCCTTCCAGTAAATCATTTTTATGTGTTTTCAACTCTTCTATTCATCTCCTCTCTGAAAATGAAACGCCGAACTTTCTTCCAATTTTTTTTCAGTTGCCATCATCCATATTAAGTTCTTCACAATGGTTAATTTAAGTGATAATTTTTTATCCCTTCTATTATATAATCAGCATATAACTTTAAAGTATTATTTCATTTTTTTTTTGTTGGGAGTATTATAAGGAAGCCGGTTTTTTTGTTTGTTTTTTTAAAGTAGTTTTTCAATTTTTCGATCTCTTATAATTCGTTATACCCCCATGATTGTGACCCGTAGCAGATTATTCATTGAACAACGGAACATTCAAGAAAATAAAGATTATTCTTCAGTATGGGGATTAATGCACTTATTTCCCTGATGATGAAATTTATTCACATATTAATGAGATCCTAATTAGGTTAGTGATAATTTTTCCAATTAACAACAGAAAAATACTATTTTTATGGTACTTATCTAAAAATAGCATCTTCCTTGTGTAGCATCTACCTTGTATATTCAATTTACAATTTATTTCCTAATTTATTACAATATATATACAATATATTAATATATAATATATTTATTACAATATATAAGTTCCTACAAAAATAATCATGACGATGATAAATTAAAGTTACATTGCGACATCATAAATCAGAAAAAATCTTATTACCTTCCTCTGTCGAGTATGAAATTTAGGCACCTTTTTTACCTTGCTAGTTGTTAATAATGATTATAAAAAAAATGTCTAAGACTTCCATCTCGGACAAATCTAAACTAAAACGAAAATAATTGAAACACTTCTTACTGATAAGAAATAAATAAATGTAATAGAGCTAAAAAATTAGCAAAATTACCATATACTTATATATAGAAATTCTAAATTATCACCAAAAAACAAACCAATCCTATATAAAAGAGTAATGAGGAAAGATGGGGTGCGGTCAGTAATGATACACAGATTAGTAAAACTTATCTGTGTATCATTACTGACATCTCCTGGTATTGACTCTACGGTCAGCAATAAACAGCTCATAAAACACTAATGCGCCGAATAATGACATATTCCGTTCCAGTCTGGAGCTATACCTGTGACTCTCAACTATAGGAAATTAGAGGATATTTGGTATAGCGAACTTTGAAGTATGTTGCCGGATGATTAAACAGTAGAAATATTGTCACAATCCTTTTCTCTGTTACTCCAATTTTTGACAAACCTTTCAAAAAAAAAAAAAAAAAAAAGGAGATTTCGACAAGTCATCACTAAAAAGATAGCATAATTATTATTATTTTTTTTTATTTTATATTTTTTAGACTAAGACTTCACGACAAGATTTCTTTTATCATGAAAATTCCAATTTCAACTATATTTGATTATCGAACAGGTTAGGTAAAATACGTCATGATTGGATTAATAATCTGTATATATCAAGCGTTAAAAACAGCTACAAAGCTAGATAGATAGATAGAGGTATACATGTATAGATAGACAGACAGAAAATCAATTTTATTCTGGAAGATGGTTCCTTTAGAATAACATGAGTGTATAATTTAAAGCAAACAAATCTAACCAGAAACTAAAAATAACATAGTCTACAATGTAAACAAATATAAAATCTGTAAACAAAATGAAATAAATTCTTATTCTCAATTAAAAATAAAAGAAGTACAAAGTGCAAAAAAATAAAATAATCAATTTACTACTAAAAACATTATTCACTTCTAAATATATAATGCAGTACAACATACATAAAAAAATCAAAAAACGGTAGAAAAAAATAAATTCTTATTCTGAATAAAACTAACAGAAGTACAACGTCAAATAAAAGAAAAAATTGCTCGTATTCAAAATTATTAGACATATATTATGAATGATATATCATTTTACAAGATTAGTTGAGGTATTATTAATAAGCAAGAAAACAAAATATTGGTATAGAAGTAGAAAAAACATAACAAAGCCTTAAGTCACTTAAAGAGCAGTTTATAAACAACCCAGAAAACGTTTCAGCAACCAAGGCATCATTAGCACCAGAAAAGGTAAAGAATCACATTAATCCATGGGTTTTAAATTATATCTATGTTGAATTTTTGTCCTATCTAACTTTAGTAAATATTTTTGCATACTGTTGCAATAAGATATACGATCTCTATATATAGATATATATAATCTATAGTCTACATTCATGATTTATGTTTTTCGGTCTTGATATTGCTCCAAGTGGAGAAAATTCGCTAGGTAATTATTTACTACTATTTCAAGTACTAATTGCCTTTATGCTTGAGTCTTATATAAGTGTAAAAAAAATGGTGTATTATATAAAAATAACTAAACAAATATTAATATTAAAAAATTAAAACTTTTTAACGTCTGAAGTGAGTCGGTCGTTGAACATTTTAAAAGAACCACAGGCAGTTAATAGTAAAATTAATAAATTAAAATACATACATGTTTCTATGTTTTCATTATTATTTATTACTTTAAATTTTATTATCATCTATTCACTCAATGATAGTCTTATATTAGTTTTTGTATATTTTTTAATCTTATTAATTAAAGGAATTTTTTTAGTCTATCTTGGTTATTTGTTTCTTTCTATGTCCAATGGTATATTTATAGATTCGATATGATTGTTAATTTCATTAAGGATGTTACTATTACTTTTAAAATTAAATAGCAATTTTTATATTTGAGAGATCATTGGGTTAGTACTTTTTACTGGTTTTGATAGAACAAACTTTTTGGTGTATACTTAACTGATAGCTCATTTATATCTATTGTATAAAGGAAATAGGAAAATATTGAACTGTGAGTAGGAATGAAAATCAGTCATCGACGTATTTAAAATTCTGTGGTTAGATATTTAAAATATTAATACGTTTATATATAATAAGTATTTATTTATTAAAAAATTAATTTTAATTTATTTTTCTTTTGAAAAAAATATATAAATTTAACTTATGCTTAGTGAGTGTACCCTAATGAGTGTAAAGTGTGTACGCTCACTATTTTAGCTCATGGAAAACGCACTCTGAGACAACGCATATTACAATTCTTCATAAATATGATAGTAGCGCACTATATTAAAAGATATAATAGAGTAACAAAGTTAATTATATTATTATAGTGAATTATCGGGTTACGAATAAAAGAGTATGTGAAACATGACCAGGCATTGAAAACAATCGTAGAAGTTTCATTAAAACTATCAACGTTTTCAGACTGTATCGATATTTAGCTTTCGAAGTTTTACGGTTTACGTCACCAAGTATCAATTATCTCAACTTAAAAATGGAATAATAGTTGCGTATTATGTTGGTTTCATAGTTCTTAATGTTTCTTAATAAATCGTAAATAAGGTATACATTAGTTTCAACAATGCCCTTGAAATAAAGTTTTCTACATACAGTGACGCTCCTCCAAACCCAAATCTACTAAATCAGGCTTAACGCAATCTTCCCATCTACGTTTCGGTCGGTTTCCCACGGATGATTACCTGTCGGTTCTGAGTTTATTATAATTTTAAGGATCAGTTCGTTAATAAGTCCCATAACCTTTCACGCCCATCTTATTTGTCGCAATGCTTTAGTCCGAATTAAGTATATTTACTGGATGCAGTTCCTTCATTCAGCGTTGTGTAACCTTCTGAATTCTCCCGTTAATTCATCCTTTTTTTTTGGTCGCAATATTTTACATAAATCTTTATTTTCAAAAATCTTAAGGCGCTGTTGTTCCTCGAGTGTAAGAAAGATGCCACGTTTCATACATATGAAGAACAGTAGGAGAGGTAATAGTTTCGTAAATTCTAACTTTTAATCTGGATTATCTCTCTAGGAAGTCTGGTGAGTCAATTCTTTTAAAATTTTTTGAGGTTAATCACTTCCATTTTTTATTGAATTATTTATTATTTATTCATGATATTGTACAACGTTTCGGGACCACTGTCATATGGGAAATCATGAGGTTTTTATAGTGCATGAATATGGGACAGTGGTCCCGAAACGTTGTACAATATCATGAATAAATAATAAATAATTCATTAAAAAATGGAAGTGATTAACCTCAAAAAATTTGAAAAGAACTACCTTTTAAGTTTTTGGACAGAAGGCGAGTGCTAAGTAATTTCGAAATTGAAAAATAACAAGCATTTCCTACCTTTGACATGGCTTTCATTTCATCATCAATTTCGTTTTTTCTGGTCACCGTAGAGCCTGAATACTTCAAACAATCAACCTGTTGAAATTTATTTCCTCCTGTATCTGTATCACTGAAATTGCTCCTGTTTCAACTGCTAACAATATATTTCGTAATATCCGTATTTATTTCGAGACTTAGTTCCTAACTGGAGTTTATCAACCTGGTTGTATTTAGTTCTATAGTTTCTTTATCCTTACTCAATAGGATCAAATCATCAGTATTTCCAAGCACCCATATTTTACAAACTAAAGTTAAACTCTTAAATAATATAATATATGAGGAATATATTATTTCTCAAAGGTGTTTTGTTTCGGAACGCCATATCTCCCATAAAATTATACAAAACCAATGATTGAGACATTTTTTTAAAGATTACATCCACTGCATTTAGAAAACAATAAACATGTTTACTATCCGTCTTTTATTTCGAATCTATCCAGCCGATTAGAGGTTCAATCGCTTATATCTCGGTCATTAATGAAGATACAGATAAAATTAAAATTATTCTGTATACACTATCCCTAAGTCTTAAAAAAATAGAACGTACATAATAAACATTATAATGTGAATGGATGGATCTTGAATTTATTTGTTTAATAAGTATGCGACCTACGGTGCTTGTGTACTTTGGACGGCCATCCTATGGAAGATAGTTATACATACTGGAAAAAATCTTGTTTTCCGACAAAAGTAAGTTCTTCAACTGCTTACCGATTTTAATGTAACTTGCCTAAAGTATTCTTCATAAAACCCTTACTAATAATTGACCCCTCCTGAAAAATCAGGAAAAAAGAAAAGTTTATTTGCGTATGACTCAAAAATTATACTAGTCAAGTGAAAAGTATTTTATGACAATTAAAAGTAACAGAATTTCCTACAGAATGGAAGAAATATTATCAAAAATGAAGCATAATTAGCAAAGATAGAAAGGATTGTACTTGAATTAAATAAATGTTTCTCACAAGTACAGCATATTTGTATTGTGTTATTGTTCAAATAAAGTAAGGAAGTAAACAATGATTAAAATTTTCACTTCAAACACTGTTGTTAATAAGATTTTGTGAACGGAAGTAATTTAAAAAAAAACTGTTTGTCAAAACCAATAGCTTGTTTTAAATGACTTGCGATAGAACATGTTTCACGCGATGTGAAAAACTTCTTAAAATGAGACTGATATTTGTTAATAATTTTTAAAATAAGATATTTTTTATTAATGAATATTTGTATTTACTTATTACCAGATTATTCCACAATTCGGTGAATGACCAATATATAATGCGAATTATTCGCACGGACCACCTAGTTGTTGATGTTTAGTCATACATGGGACAAATTCATCAGAGACTAGATAAGGATTGCATTTTTTAATTGCCCAATGAGAGTTAGAGATGACTATCCTTCAGAGTTACAATAGAGGAGTTAAAAAACACAAAGCGGCCTGTTAAAGAGAAGAGAAGGGAGAGGACTGCTAGGGGTCAACAAACCGGCCCTACTTGGCTCTGCCTTCTCTGGCCCAGTCCTCTCTCCCAGCCCTAAGCGATAGCTCCTTCTGTCTGTATACATTATCTGTACCACATCAATTAAAGTTAATATTTCTAATATAATTAATAATTCCATATTGTTCAAAATTAATGGTGTCCAATATCATTCTAAGAGTGATGTAATACGATCAATTTAAGGAAATAAGGAAGAAATCACACCACTCAAACTTCATATAATAATTAACCGTCCATTCTCAAAATTGTCAATATTTCTTGAAAATTTACATGTTGTCCTCCTATTCAAGTTCATCACCCGTACTCAACACAATTTTTGGAATTCTAATTTGATTTTGGCTGGATCAGAACAGCGACATACGGTCTATCATTTAAGCGTATGGTTATTTTATAACATAGATCTAACTCTGGAGTTTCCAGTAAGATATTTTTTTTTGTTTGATTTTTTTACGCATTCTGATAGTAATTCAGATTTTAAGATGGATTCACACCTGGCTCTTCTTTCATTCGGTGTGTTCTTAAGGCGGAAATCGCCAAAACCGCAGACAATTGTTCACTCTTTATGACGATTTGCGTGCAAACGGTGTGGAAAACCGAAGAAATCTATAAAACAAGGTCGTTTATGAATTCACTTTTCATCATCAAAGATATTTTAATTTCCTCGGCCAGTCGAGAAAATTCATGCAAAAAAAAAAAAAATTACCATGGGATAACATGCTTAACTGCCGTTAAATTAAAACTTTTTAAAAAACATCATTATAATTTTAAAAATCTTGATTCATATTATTAAAATCATGCAAACATTTTTCATAAATATAATTGAGAAAAAGCCAACCAACTAATTTATAAAAAAGCCACATTTAAAAATATATGGCTTATAAATAGCTAACAAACTAATTTCCTTCGTTCTGCTATTAGATTTTCTATTTATTAAAAGCCATATTAAAAAAATATATAATTTATGCAAAGCCCTCAAAATAATTTATAAAAGGCCATATTTAAAAATATATGGCTTAAAAAGAGCCAATGAACTGATTTTCTTTGTTATTAAATTCTTGCTATTATATTTTCTATTTATAAAAAAACATATTTAAAAAACTATGGTTTATAAAAACCCAACAAACTAATTTTCTTCGTTATAAAAGTTTTACTATTAGATTTTCTATTTATAAAAAGCCATATTTAAAAATATATGGGATATAAAAAGCCAACGAACTAATTTTGTTCGTTATTAAAGTTCTGCAATTAGATTATTCATTTTAACTATAGTACGTTTAAATGTTTTAATATTTATTGTTATTGATAAAGTTGATAAAAACAAAAACAAAATAGGAATCCACGTTGAGTTTTGTAATTGTTAAAGGCGTTTTGTTGATCGACTGTTGTATGAAAATACTAATAGGAATTAATAATAATCAATAGAACCTTAATCAAGCGCTAAATTTCTCGACGAGCCCGATGAAGGTCGAGATACCTACTTTGTGGAGTGTGGTTGGGTGTGAGCAAGTGCGTCCGAATATTTAACTCGGTCCAGGGCTAGTATAATAGGAAATAAATTTTCTCTGACAGAGGAACCCGACTGTGAAAGGTAGAACTTCAGTGCATAGTATAACTTATCTACCATATTTCTTGAAACAATGAAAACAAAAAAATAATCATAAAGAGAAATACATAAATGTACGAGAATTATCACTACAAGAGATTTTACCTCATGATTTATGTTAAAAACTAGAAATCTTCATTAGCAAGTTAGATTTCTTATCACTGAAATTAGTTGCTCAAAGAATCTAAAGATGTTCACTACAACTTTATGTGTGAATATTTCTCGTGAGACGTGTCTCCAATTCATTTCCAGCTAGTTGATCATGGAGTTGTTCAATTGAGTCAGGGCTATAGTAGGTTATAATGATATAAAAATATAAGAACTAATCTAGATCTTGATATATAAAGTTGCAAAAAGTGTCAAGAAAGGAATATAAGAAACAGAAAAGTCAGATTCACGTCGTAAGCCCTTTTCCAAGTTGTGGGCAACGGTTGGTTACTCCAAGTAACAATAAGGAAAAGTGAAGTACAAGGCGGAGAAATCACAGAGTTACCTAAGCTCTTGATACGAATGAAAAAGGAAACTGCTTCCTTCTAATGAAAATATTTTTGCTACATATACCTTTACCGGGTTCCAAAACCAATAATCCTTTATAGTCTACCTTTCCCCTTTTCCTAATTTAAAATTTTTTACAATATACTTTAAGCATGATTGACTCACCTGACATACAACGGATTCAACCTCATTTAACATAAACAAAGAATCGTTTGACGATAAGTGTTCATGGTGCTCGAAGTAACATGGAAAAAATTACAGTTTTCAAATTAAACTACAATAGAATAACAAATGGACCACTTAGCCTAGTTTTTTTTATTTTAACATTATTATTATTATTTTTGGTAACGGTTGTAAGCGTGATGAATATTTTTATCTATTTCTAAAAATAAAAAATTGACTGCACAAAAATGTTAAAATACATCCATCAGGCTGCAAAGTAATGGATGGTTTGCAGACTAAAATGCTGTAGAATTCATTCCAGAAAAAAGGTCTTAGTAACAAACACATAATTCCTGACTTCGTTACTTTCCAGTGCCGTGAAAACAAGCCATTCTCTTTTAACAGGTAAAGCTGTTGGTTGTTAAGCTTGTGGCAAACTGGTATCTTTTATTAGTAAGAAAGCTCTAGTACATTTTTTAAACTGATTTTAAAGAGAAAGCAAAAAAAGACTATGGTCATTCCATATGAGGTATAATCTATACTGACTTATGTACTTGCGTTTTATTTTTAATTTAGTAAAGACCTGTTTAAATATAACAAAAAATATTGTATATTTACCTACTTAAGGTTTTTGTTTGAACCAAATTTGTTGAAAAACAAAGGGCAACAGAATTAAAAAGAAACCTCTGCAGGCAAAGAAGTTCACACCAATACAAAACGAAAGTTCTTAAAGAAACCGAACATCCTGGGCCCATATCCTCTTCTTCAGGAAATTGAATTTTTTTTTAACTTTCCTTTTCCATTACATATGAATATAAAGTTTTCTGATTGTGTCTTTAATTCAAAAATAAATTCTATAACAAAAATTAATTTATTTTAACTTTTTTATTTTCTATTAGATTAATGGAATTCATAGTGCATAATATGAGTGCTCCTTCATACAATTTATTATTGATTATTGATATAGCTAAAAAGTTCAAAAAATTAAATTCTGTGGGCGACCCTCATTGATTTGATATGGATTAAACAACTATCGATTGGACAGTTGTGATCGGAAGAGCTATTAATAGTTTCCAGAGAGATTTGTTTGTTTGTAAATTTAACATTTTGAAGTTTATATACGGAACATCTCATCCGGTAGAGAAGCCACTGAGCTGGCATATATATAGTCAACCAGCTTACTCATCGTGTCGGAAAAATTGTCTTGGACTGGACCAGTATTTATAGAGGTTAACCCCTCTACGCCTCATAGTATTCTTGGAGTCTTCGAGTCTTATCTGGCCGATCTCTGGAGTTCATGTAACGTTATACTATTGTGAATAAGTTGAAATTTATACACGCCAAACATATATATAGCGTGGTGTAGCTAAGTAATAAATGGAGGAATGTTTGTTTGGAAAAAAAATATGTATAAATTATTATGTAATATGTAGATCACCAAAATTAGCTTCTAATAGTTTGGAATGACAACTTAAAAATGGAAATTTTTACAGCTTTAGCATGATTGGAATCATCTTGTTGATTATGATTAAGCAAAAGGTAATATTGTTAATTTTTGAGTTGTCATTCCGAACTATTATAACTAATTGCACCGTATAACTATTAAAAAAAGAACCGCTTTTTTATTAATCCATGAATTTGATGAAAAATTGGAATTGGATTAGTATAAGGCAGAACGTGTTGGGTGAGACTCCCACTCCGGTTTGGAACGATGGGGGATTCCCGACTTGAATGAGTTGATAATTATTTCGGGCTGGTCCCGCTGAAGAAATATACTTATTCCCACTGGGATTGACTGAGAGGGCCGGTTCATTCACTTGCCTAACTAATTATCCACAAATAACAGTACTAATGTTATTCGAGTTTAACCTGACCTTACATTCCTAAACTGAAAATAAAATTTACCTTTTAAAAATTAATTGATCATCATTTTTACTTTAATTTTTCTATACAATCGCATTTAATAACAATAGCATAAATAAAATGTATTAACATAGTTAGACTTGTGTACATGATAAATATATGAAAGCTTCTTTCAAATTTAGAAGTTGATTACAAACTGATTAACTTTTCACCGATCTAGAAATCTTCAAGACACCATTTGTAAATGTTTTCGTCTTACATGTTACGTCTTATCAAAACCATAGGTATTATATGAGCTTAATTGCACATAACGAAACATGTCTTATAAAACATTCTCCCTCTGGTTCGAGAACGGTGGCAACCTTTTGACCAATGGTACCTCGAACCTTTTGAACCTTACCATCTCACATTTTCTTCAATTTTAAACTAGTTTTGTGTAGGTAGCCTTCCTTAGCTTTTGGTGAAAAAACGGCATTTGACATTCTAATTGTATTAAAAAATAATCCAAAGAATCTGCGATTAATCTACTTCTACCAGAGGGGTTCCGTCATTTTCCTACTAATACCTTGGATTTAGTACAATAATTTGTAATACTTGGTTTTGACTGTAATAATAGTTTATGTCTTACTTTCAACCAAGGATTGTCATTAAAGAACAGCAAATTATCTTAATTAATAAAGGTCTATTTGATTCTAGGGAGATACTGGGTGTATGGTCTAATAAATTTAACTTAAAACACATATAAACATAAAAGTCGCATAAATATTATGTTGTGTATTACATTTTAAATATTTATTAAATAATATTACATATTAAATATATTTCGTTCATATTGAAATTTTATTTACTTAAAAAAAAATATTAATAAAGTTATTATACGGCTTGCCCGCATAACCGGGAATGGTTTCGGTCCAAATGGACGGCTAAGCAGGTGTATTCTCTAGACCTGTTTTGATATTTATTGTCTTTGTGGAGTTGCATACTTTAAATAATAATAAATATTCCTATTTGAATTCTTTGCAAGCACAGTCATAACTTCCAAGTAGTATAGCTTTGCTGTTGTCGAGATTATTGCTGAAAAACACTCGTTAATCATGGGTAAAGCTTCCCTTCATTAGGGTTTTAATGAAAATAATATCGTATCTTATAATTTACATTGTTTTATTTCTTATATTCAATTAACAATAAACTCTTAAACAAAAAACTTTATGAATTATGATGGATATATGTTTGAAGACACGTGAGGCAGAGAGGGTCCCATTGAAGCTGACCAGCCGGCAGACTGTGGAAAATCGAAAATGGTTCCCAGAAGGAAGGTTACGCGCTTCTATTAACTTTCTACTAGTGCTGTTTAGTCATGGCCCAGGAGGTGACGAACCAATTCCCAGGATGCGACATGTGAAGGAGTTTTCTCGAGGGTCTATGAGATCAAGGGTTCACGACTTGATCACTTTGGTACTATTGCATAATTAGGATTATCTTTAGGTATACCTATCATATAAAGTATCATAATATTCACGCATTTGGAATACTAATAATTTCTACTTTCACGATTTAGTAAGTAATACATATTTATTTTAATATATTTTTTAAATTACATTTGAATAAATAAATAGTTCCATTACAATAGAAACAGGAATTAAAAATATTAAATTATTTAATTTTACTTTTAAAGGAATAATTAAATTATGAAATGTCATTATCATGAAATAAATGAGAAAACTTTATAATTTATTTGCTTTAAGTTGAATATTATTGTTTATATTTAGTAGTTTTATTCTTCAAACACAATAATCTTAATGAGATGTTATTTTCTGCTTTTGTTCTATTTCAGAAATTATATATTAATTAGACTGATTTCAAATTCTTTATTTTATCAATTTTACATATATTTTGTTCAATTTCAACATGAAATTTTCACCATTTAATTAAAAAAAAACATTTTCACGCTGTACAAAGTTGACGATTCACTGTTTATTAATATTTCCTGTAATAATGATTCGAAAGTTAATCGAAAAACTACAAAATAACGTTTCGTAAAATATGAATAATTAGCTAATAATTCAAGATGTAATATTAATTTTAAGTTAATTTCTAATACGGATAATTCAAATTTTCTTATTCAAAACCCCAATTAAATTAAACATTCGAGCCTGAGATACAATACAAATACATATATAAATAGGGGGACTTATTAAGCACAAACATAGCCTCTTTTCTGGCTAAAACCATTTAATTACCAAATTTATATAATTTTTGACACAAAATAACAATAACAATAACAATAGAAGATGTGCCCTCTCCCTAAGGGCTATAGAGTAGCAGGGTGCTAGAATAGACCAACAGGCAGTGTAGTGTACCTGGTTGTCACCCTTGACAGGCACCTGGCATTATCTCGACTTAGGCTGGTTGGGACTAAACTATTCCTCCACCTCAAACTACAGAAATATAAAAGAGTGCAAAAACCGGCACCACTCTATGGAGCACATTTGATTACCAACATAGCGCCAACTTAGCAAATACACTCCAACATTTTCAGAGCAACTTACTGATACATATTGTGAAGGACACTGAAACTACCGACTGTAACAGAATCCATTTCTAGGAGGTAGATGGTATAATTGTATAACAGCCTCCGATAATGTACCATCCCACTATTTTACAATTATGAAACCGACAGGACGTTCAAGAATATGGAAAAAACAAGAATAGCTTCAGTCTTAGAAGAAGAAGAATTTACTTAATGGACTGATTTGAGAAGACTAGTGTGCCCCGTCATAAGAAGACTTACTCCATTTTCCTCAATACTCAAAACTTCCCACACTTCCCGATACCTTGTCAAATGCGATCCCTTAAAAACTTCTTCTTTATTCCTCCCACATACCGTGGATTTCCTATGCTTTTCAACCTCTGTACCATATATTCTTAATGTCAAATCGTTTCCAGGGTTTCTTTTAACCTTATGTTCTTATAGTATCATTGTTCTAATATTTTAAGGTTACATTAGGTTTTTTAGGAATGTTATATCATTTATACCACGTTGTTATTTTCATAATATAGCAAAATTCCATACAAAAGAGGTATCGAAGGAACTGTTTCAAAGTAAATTATTAATGCCATGTCTAATGACCATTCAGATAGCTATTCAAAAGTTTAAATTTTAAATCAATTATGCCCATAAATTAGTTTCATTCAACAAGTTGTAACGATTTCTAAAAATAAACAAAGTGGAGTGATAGTGGATGAAAATAATAGTAATGAAATGTTTTTGTTGAAATTTATTATTACTAACTTAATTACTATGGAAGTGCAATAATATCCTACTAAATCCAGTGTCGAAAAGTCTGTAAGGAATGCACAACCCACAGATCTAAAAATGTGACGTTAACAAGAAGTGTTGTTCACCTCGAAGGACGGGCCTTGAGGCCCACGCTGGGATCGAAGATGGTTAACGGAGGTCTTTCTAACCTTTTCTTACAAGGGGGCCCGTTGTTTTTTTTTTAATTTACAAATGGGAGTATGGAAAAAACCAATACCATCATTGAAAATTTTTAATTTATATTTTCTAGGGAGAAATTTTCTGCTTCATTTGGATAAAACAAACCTAGTTCTAATGTTAGGCATGAAAGGAATTTTATTTTGTCAAGTTTATGGAAGAAACCATTAGGGTTTGGGGACAAAAGTAACGTATCTGAATTCGTCCAAAATTTGCCATATTATAAATTGTTGGACATAGGGAAAATACGACAATTACAGCTATGAAAAACAGAGACCATCGACAATTGAATTTTAACTCTCGCACATCATAACTGATTGAAATGAATTGCCTCAGATGATGAGAGTTAACTCTGCTAAGGAAATTTTCACTCTCAAGGTACAGTTGTTATTTAGATTAATTAATTTCTTTTATTCTTGCATTAGCAAATACGTATCCAATATGTGATACTGAACTATTTTAAGATAAAATGCTGTTTTAATTAATGAGAGGGTTGATTTTAATTTGTTACCGCACTAAGCTCTGTTCAAATTTCTGTAGTTATATTTTTAAAATAATGCAAAAGAAACTTGTACAGCATGTCAACACCAGTACATAAAAATAAGAAAAATCGTTTAATGTTTTCTTCAATTTTCACTTCAAACACATATTTTAAAACATGTAACTGAGCATCTTTATGAAAACACGTATACATAAATAGAGGATTTTTTTATTACTGTGCTGGGAACAAGAATAGATTTTATAGAATGGCAAAATATTCAATACTATGTCGGAATCTTAAATAATACCATTGCCATCTGAAATGGACATAGCAAACATTTTCTATAAATTATGTTATATAAAAGGTTTGCCAGAAGGGATAAAAAGATCTTTTAAGGATACTGATATGGTAGAAATTTCATTATGTTTCAAACCAAACAATAAATTGAAAAATTATTATAGTAGAACAAAGTACTCAATAGATAGTAGATATTAATCTGGATTAGTAAATAAAATTCCATAGATTAATTGTCCAGCCATATATATTGGTGAAGCTAAGCAATATATGAAAGATAGGATGTATCAACATGACATAAAAAAATATGAAAAAGGACCCAAAGAAAACAGCATTAGTACAACATGTTGTTCAAAATTGACATTATTTTGATTTTGAAAATGTCATGATCATTCATAAAAAAATAATAATTTTAGAAGAAAAATATTAGAATCAATATACATTTCAGAAAATATAAATTATACAGTAAATTTCAAATCAGATTCTAAAGGACTAAACCACCATTATTCTGAAATTTTAAGTAAAATAAATATGTAATTATTAGAA
>NW_027105912.1:33827-50380 GCF_000696795.3 Halyomorpha halys
AAATACAATAATTATGGGTTTAAGAAAAGATAAGTTATAAGCAAATAAATTAAAATTTAACGTTAATCAAATTGTGTAAAATTAAAAAAAAAATTGAATGATAAGGTGATAACAGAGTCCTAACCTGTAGAAGGTAGGTTTTTTAAAAAGAGAATAACATCAATATTTAAGGTACAGTCAAAAATATTAGTATGCTGTGAGGAAATAATGTAATTAATATACAAATCCAATTTTTTATAGGTTGAAAATGGCCTGAGGGCCAAAAAGTTGGAGAGTTTCTGAAAATAAATGTTGAGAGTATATTTGAATCAAATTTGTGTGTGTTAATAATAAAATAAACCATTATCAAACAATCATTAATCTAAACATGTTCATTTTTCGATCCACTGTTTGCTATGTTCAATTCAATTCAAAGAAAAAAATCCATTGCAATTATAGGCCTCCAGAAATTTCCCCTTAAGAATTTACATTGAAATTGGAACATAATAAGTTATAGAAATTCTTGCATTAATTTATGTAATACTATTTCCTTTGACCTAACTCTTTTATATCAAACATAAAAGATAAATATACCCACATGAAATCTATTTATACTAAAACTAATTCATTTCCAGATTCACTCGAGTTGAACCTGTGCCAGGTACTAGCTCTGAATGCCGCGACTGTAGTATCTAGATTCGAAATGAGCATTGTCAGCTTTGAAATAGGACAAGAAGTAAAGAATGGAAGACAGCCAAGATTTTTCTAACAATAAGGTACATTTGGATTCGAATTTATTGTAATATGTTTATTTAAAATATACACCATCCATAGATTATATGAAAATATGTATTTTAAAATGTCTAATGATAAAATCTTACATAATTCAAAGTTGCCTGAAGTCCACAACTACGAGAGATCACTACTCAACTCCCGCTATTCCCATTTGCCGTTCGGTGGACTCGCTGGAGTCAGTTTTATTTGGAGGTTCTTGCAGATATGAGCTGCATAGTCCGCACAGATTGTATGCATAGTAGTGCAGACCTCCATCTTGGTCATCAAAATATTATCCAAATATTTTGAGATCGACTCTTGTCCCAGAGCCTTGTCTTCCTCAAGCTTCTCAGGGAAGCTCCAGTAACAGAACACATCTACCGTGGCACAATTAAGTTAATATGGACTCATTCCGTTCGATTCACTCCTGGTGAATCGATTCTTTTGATTGATACTTCTTCTTGTATTCCCTCCCTTTTTTTTCAATAAAAAATTACTTTTTAATGAAAAACAACTAAAATTTCCTTTAAATTATTCAATATTTTCAAGGTTCTGTCAGCGAACCTTTTTTGTTCCTTTAGTTATTAAAAATATAATATTAAATATTAAATGGATAATAATTTGTATTTACCCATTGCTTATTATTGCTACCAAAGAGAAATATTTATTTTTTTTTCAAATGACCAAAATTAAAGGTCTTTCAGAGAAAAATAAACTAAAGATAAAATGTAAAAAGATAATACCTAGTATTATATATATATAAGTATACTATATAATACCTATATTATATAATACCTAGTATTATATAAGGTAATAGCTAGTATTAATTAATTAATTGCTTGTTTTTTCACCAAGTTTGAATTGTAATCGTTAAAAACCATTTTAACAATATCGATTCTATAAAGGGGCATTTGTATAAACTTCATAATATTTGAAGTATATTTAATTAGCAAAAAAATTTTTTTTTATGAGATAAAAAAAATTAAATCGGCTTGCAACCAACTGATATGAAGTCTCACTGAAACTCCCCTACTTTCATGTACGTGAACACACTAGGTTTGTTGAAGTTCTGATACTGGATGAAGGTTGCAGATATGAGGAAGCAGAAGCAATATTTTGAAATTTTCCAATTCGAGTTAAATTAAATCTGATATTTTGTTCCTCGCTCTCAGCTTTCTTATTTCTAGTATTTCCTTACGAATAATTTCTGGCAGAAAAATCGAAAGAATTTTTCGTTTTCTCTTGAGCAGTACATGGAGCGAACAAGACTTCATTTACATTAGTCTAGATTATAACGTATTTTAAAACCTTTGAAGTATTTCCTTGGAATCCGACATTTCGAACATCGCCGTTCGTGATTCATCTTCTCTCTAGATGGAAAACACAGATAGGTTCATTCAGTAGGTGGGTAACCTTGCTAATTAAAAATTATTAATTTTTAAATTATGAAAGAAACATGAAGCCAAATCAACACCACAAATTCCTCGGACGGAAGTTTTTTTCTATTGCATCCGAATAGGAAGTGATTCTAATTTCAATGGTATTGTTGAGCGAGGCGAATCCATGAAGCATGACAGGATATGGTTCAATTCATTTGCTCTACTAACCGTTCTTGTGACAAGATATATTCGAATATTTCGGTGAACAGGAACTTAATCTTTCAATATAATAAGAAATAAATAAATGGTAATATTTTAACTTCAAAGGTAATGTGCCGATTGTAAGTTTATTTTATTATATTTTCTTCAATTAAGCAGTTTCATATAATATGAAATTATATATTGGACGACGATATCCAGAAGAAGATAAAAATCTATCATTCTATTTCCCTTTAGAAGTGATATATTTTTTTTTAATCTGAAAATAGCATCTATAGTATATATACTATCTTTTATCTATACTAAGAATAATCGTGCCTATTTTGGACGGATAGATTGTATAAAAATTTTTGAACTTGACACTTGAATCGTACACATTGAAAAGGGTAATGTGATTTTGGCAGAGGACATGAAAATAAAACAAACGCAAACAAAATAAATTCACATTTCCACTATTTTATATGGTCCAAATACCAAATTTGTTTCCTATTGCTCAATGCTGATTTTCAACAGCAAGTAATTTGGGATCTATACACGACCACAAAGAAGTAAACCAGTAGCTAGAGCAAAAGGTCGAAAGTCAGCATTCAATATGCCAAAACCGATACCAAGTTTATTTGCCATTTCGACGTTTTTCTTCACAAAATGTTGCATTTTATTGAAATGTCAAGTTCAGAGTGACAAATAGAAAAACCAATACTGCGACTCGCCCATCATAACAAATTGAATAATGAGGAAGCTGTTTATCAAGCGACAATACAACAATAATAAACTGGTTATTTATTCCAGAACACGTCTGTTTAAAATAACATTACTAGGAATAACAGGTGAGCTTAGAGCCTTTGCTATTAAATTAAATATGAACGAAGTTTTTACAAAATGTTTTATTAAAAAAAATTAAATTTAATATGCATTTTCTCTTCAGTTTGGTCAACGAACAATGTATAACAAGGGCAAACAGAGGCTTTTTCTCTTTGTCAAGAATACTGAAATTCCGAAAAATCTGGAACTAAGGGTGTGGAATGCCACGATAAAGCCAGTTCTCTTATATAGCTGTGACCTGGGCTATAACAGGTACCCTAGAAAGTAACATCCAGAGATTTTAACGGGAAGTCCTCCGTAGAGTTAAATGAGCGATCTGGGATCAAAGCCTTAACATATAGAGAAGAACTAACAGAGAATTGCTTGTAGAGACTGGTCCGTCAATATCTCACGATATGAAGGCAGTGAGGTTAAGATAGGGAGAACATGTGGCTCGAAGGAATCTATCAGGACGCCTTTACTCAAAAATGAATACCAGTATAATTGGGATGAAACCCCATGGGTTACCATATGAGGCCAAAAACCAGTTGGATAGACAGAATCAACAAAGATGCAAAAGAGCTGCATGCGTCAAAGTGGTAAGCAGTAGCCCAAGATAGACATACATAGAAAAGGCTGGTTCGGCCAAAGATCTACTAGGTCTATAGAGCCAACCGAAAAAATAATCATTTTCTCTTGAAATGAAAATAGAGGGCGATAATAAAAAATATATCAAAACAGTAGTTTTTATAAAGAAGGCTTCTAGACCAACATTATGAATATATGTTTTTAGTTAAATGAAATTAATATTTTTGTAATGAAATACTACTATTGTATTGAAGGATGTTGAAAATTAAAAAGAATCAGACAATAAATAAATATGTCTATAGATATAAGTAATTCTATCTCCAAGGGAGAAAAGTAAAACTCACAGTAAAATTTTGGGACTCACAAATTTGGGATAATTTATTTATTTATTTTAGCACGTTTAACACACTGTGAAATTTGCACACCTAGTTCATTTTAAGACGTTCCAGTTGGTAGGTTTAGTTATAATCACCATCGGATGATCATCAGACTGCACACACCTGCCACCGCCTTAACTGAACGAAAGGTATTTTTTCTGACAGTTCTATCGCTCTGGCTGACCAATAGGGCTCCTCATTAGTGGGCGTCCTCGCTTATCGTATAGAGAAGAGGGACTTCTCTTCCCTCGACCGCAAAATCCCATTGTTGAAGGTGTGGCAGAAGATTCGAGCAATAATAGAACCTAAGTTCCCTACCTGTTTAGGGCGTACTGTTCAGTTCGGCATGAACTTAGCGCCCAGGCCTGCAAAAATACTAACTAGTTGTAAGTGTAGTGTCAACCATGGTACCTTCCCGGAATGCCCCTTGTTAACTTTTCACAAACTTAAGATGTAATTTATCAGGAGTTTTTACTGATTTTTTTAATTACATGAATAACATACCCTGAGTTTGCCCCTGTTAACAAACTATTTGTTCTACAATCAAAGTAAATGTACTGTTGAATTGTGATTTACTACCCATTTGGGTTTAACACATAATGAAAGTAGTTCTAGCACTTTAAATTATTTAAATATTTTGAATTTTTTACAATTTTGAATGAGAAGGTAATAAGCTGATGTACATTTTATTTGTTTTTTGTTCATCATATTTTTGATATTACAATTCTTCTTGAGGTGTACAATTCTTCAATTACTGAAGCCTATATGATTGGCTTCTGCAAGTTATATGGACTGTTATATGAAATATCAGGAACATAAATCATGCTTTACTTACATATTAAAAAAAAAACTACATGCTAACTTTTTGACTTTTTAAGTTTGTGCATTTTTCCAAAGTTAATAAATCTAGAAGTTAATTTTGAGTTTTTGCATTGGTTTTATCTTGTTTTAACCAGGGTAAAGATTTACAATAGTTAATTTTGTAATTTAATTACTCATTTATGAAACTTAGCTTAGGCCAAACCGTGCTTGGATAAAACATACTTCACTGGCTTTTCAAAAAAGTTAATTTGAAGTTTTATAATTTTAATAAGTAAGTTACTTTGTGTATGAGCTCATATTGGACTACTGCTTGTGCAGTTTCAAAAACATCTATCGAGCTGTTTTCGATATATCGACGGTCCCTTGGGTGAGTTCTTCAGAGATTCTTCGATCCTGTAGTTGCTGGTTTGCACGGTTGCAGTAGACGATTAATCAGCAAGGGATCTTCGAAGCGTAAATTCAGAAGAGTCCGAGGTTACTGGAATTTAATTGTTTGGAATTTGGATTTATTTCTTCCTCTATGTTTCTGAATTTTGACTGAAACCCCGATGAACCCACAATAAAACCCAAAACCTCTAATCTCCACAGCGTTTTCAGTTAAATATTTCACATAATGAAGATGATTCTCTAGACCTGATTTATTTAGCCATAGTTTTTCTTGTAATAATTTCTCTTCCCGTTTCTTTTTCCTCTTCCAATAACGTTTCCACCTTTCTCGTCCCTTTCCATTATTTCAAAGAAAAGCTCTGGATGGTGTATACGTCTGAATCTGTATCAAAGTGTAAGATCGTGCAGAGATAACACGCGCGGTGGTATGCTACATAAATAATGACGAAGAGGTCGTAGACAGTAATAGAATGACCTACCACTACAGCTATTGACCGTGGGACGTGATAAGGTAGGAGCGGCTCTATGACATTTTTGGTTTCCACTGTGTCAAACAAAAAGAAAGTTCACAACCTGCCCACGCTCCGTACGCCTTCTGTAAAGTACCATATATCCATCTTTTAATAACTACATTTACTTTTTAAAAACGAAGGAGTAATCAGAAAAAGAAATTACATTGTTTAAAAATGTTTTTCATTTAATAAATGATCTTTCTCTTAATCATAATATTAAAAAAAAAGGTTACAGAGCATGTGCCACTTCTAGTGTGAAATTATTAGATAAAAAAAAACTTTGTCCGGTCCAGTTTTAGGTTCATACCCTCCAGAAAATTACTCGATAATCGTATCCTGAGAGTTATTAACTTTATTAAAATACAAAAATTAAGGTGAACTGATTTGATTATTACTATTATTATTATTGGCGCGACAGACACTAGTGGTCCAAGGCCTCGCGAGAGGTACGTAGGAAATACATCGCGCGTCTAATGATGTGGTTTTCATAGGGTGGGTTCGTTACTCCCACGCCTATTTTTGTAGAGTACCACCGATTGGCTTACGGGCCTGACAAATGCCCGGGGGGAGGTTGTGAGTGAGTATTGCATATTTATATGCTTGAAAAAATCCCGGGTAGGGCCGGGGACTCGATCTCGTAATCTTTGGGTTGGTAGACAGGCGCGTTGCCACGCTGCTACCGTGACTTCCCAAGGTCAACTGATAAATATTGACATTTTCCAGGATTTTATTTTAACCAACTTGAAATTGAGTTTGAATGAAATCTTTATTCTACCTATGAGTTAATTTTTTTGTGAAAAAAATATGATCTAAATAATCTTCATGAGTACGTTCATTGCGTGAGAGCATCCTTACAGTTTGATCCATCCTTTACTGAATGAAGGAAAATCGTACAAAGATCCTCCTTAAAAACTGCCGTCGTAATATTTTGTTAAAATAATCTAGAAAAATACTCTGAAGTTGCTTATTTCAAATATTGCTTTATTTCTGACAACAATATACTTAACTAGTGAAAACCATTCAAGAATTTTTCGGAAAGTTTTGGCCCTTCACTACTTTTTCACTTCCTTATAATTTTGTGAAAGTGGCTTCTTAAATTAAATTGGTAATATAATTATGAGAGATAGTTGACCGTGGATGATAAATGAGGAGAAGATGGTTGGGGGTGCGGTCAATGAAACACAAATAAGTATGACTAACTTATTTTAATGTGCCGACGTTTCGGCTAGAGTTTCTAGCCTTCTTCAGGGCTGCTTGCTGAAAATTATCACTGATTAGGTGCTAAACTTTTCAGCAAGCAGCCCTGAAGAAGGCTAGAAACTCTAGCCGAAACGTCGGCACATTAAAATAAGTTAGTCATACTTATTTGTGTTAAATTGGTAATAATTTGCCTCACCTGGATCAACGTAATGGCTAATTAGCCTAAAAAATCCTTCGCGATTATCCACAAAGAAAACCTGGTTTAAAAAAAATGTGATGATGAGATATGAGAGCACTTTTTTAAACGTGATCGTAGAAAATAATCAGTGCCTTCTGCATTATTATCTAATAAATATTGGTTCCCACCTATTTAATTTTATTTCAACTAATTGAGATAAGGAACTGACAGTCATTATGATGAATAACAGTATAACCTAAGGCAAGGGTTTTGATGCATGTAAATTTTCTCCCTCCCAAAATATTTTATTGCCCTACAATAAAAAAAATCAGCATAGGAGTGTCAGTGATTATTCCTTTTTTCTTGGTTTGAAAGTCTCTCCAAATTGAAATCTCATAAAAGTATGGTTTCCTCCAAAAATTTACGATATAGTAAAAATGTGCCCCCCCCCCTCTAAACATTTTGATTACGAAATGTACTCTATGGAACCCTTTATGAGTACCCCTGGGGTAAGGTAGTTAGTTCGGTCACGTTCTCCAGTGGTCACACCAGGACCGAGTAGCCAGACTCATTTATGCGATGGAAGAAAAAAATATCGCGAGATAAAATCAACAGATGTTTATCAAATTAGGTACAAATACAGCTAAACCAATATAACTAGGGTATTAATATAATATAGTTATTGGTACAAACTATGAGATTGCAAAAATCGATATCCCATGTTTTCTTTTAAATTGTCTTGTGTTTTATTATGTAAAATGACTTTTACCATATAATCGATCGATCGGAAGAGGAGACAGCCAGCAAATATTAATACTCTTGACTCTTAATAATCCATGCAGTTCCGTGATCCGAACCAGCCGTAAATATATATCTGACTACGGCGCCATCTTTGGAATATGTACAGTTCATAATGAAACACAATCTTTTTTTTTCGCCTGATGTACCACTACTAACATAGAACAAGAATTTTACCTAAATCCAATAAAACTATATTTATTTAACATTAGTACTGTTAGGCTCAAATAAACCTGACTTATAATTAACGGATTTACCTTTTTTCTAGTTCGGTAATTAGAATTGTTCACTAATGAGAATCCACTTGGTTTTAATTAGTTCGGTTTAGCGAGATTTTACCGTATATCGGGAGTGGGAGGAGAGACTTATATCATTAATGTTCCTTCTATTGAGAGCTATCTTCAACATATCTAACATGAACCTTATCGTCACCTACTACTATCACTAGAATGAATTTCATATTTAAACATTTATATAATTTCATAAAAAGAATCTCTATTTTTTCTTCCGTAAGGAGAGGTTTTCTTTTTTTTTCGCAGACAATTGAACTGATGGTTTAATTTTAGCATGTTCTACACAACTTACTAGTAATGACGGGAGATATACTAGGCTATTTATAGATTCCGCTAAGTAAATACAATACTTTAAGTTGATTATCTGTTTGTTTATTATCGACTCCGTTTTAACTCAACTTAGTTTACACTTGAGCCTTTTAGAACTAGTATTCCTTAACCTTGGCCAAAAATAATTATTTTCCATTTCGGATTCGGTCTGAGTTGGAGGTGTAAGTGGTTTGATATTTATTTTCCCCCACGGAGTTGCTATTAACTTCAGTTATAATAAGTTTTCCTTTATATCTAATAAGATGAGATAATCAAAAGAAGTTATCATAGGATGAAACACCTTTAATCTACTAATTTTTTTTGTTACTCATCGATTTTGTTTAAATAATGTTTCTTTTGTTATATTATAAAAAAAGAGCTAACTCGATCCAATTTTTGCTTCATTAGGATTTATTTGGGAAAAAAACACGGTACAATTTTTTGTTTGCTTTTTTTGTAGTAATTAATATATTTTGAAACACGAATATTTAACTTAGTTTTAAATTACTATTTGTTAAGTAGTTGATAACCCTTTTCCTCCAACACTCTTCTGGAATTTAGGGTGAAATTTAAAATAGAAATACCTTCCTATCAATATCGACTATGGTAGGTACCTTTTTGGTTTGTGCAGTTTAAAAGAAAAAATCCTGCAAAGCTATATGCATATAATTACCTACAGTCTATTTTACTTTATACGAAACAAAGGTTTTTTTTATTTATTACATTCTGGCTTATAAACTAGTTAAAAAAAATAATTATTCCAAAAGGTCGTATCTATGAAGAACATACATGCATAATTAAAACCATAATAATATATCACTACTCAGAAGAGCAACGTCCCATGTAATTTATTTATACATTAATTTTTGTATAAATTTATAAATGTACAATAAAATAGACATTAAATAATACATTGATGTGTTGAGACAATTTACGGTCGAAGTAAGTTACGAAAAACAATTAATTAAAAACAATGCAGTGAACTTTTTAGTATAATATTAATTTTCTTATAGTTCTATTAAAATATTATCTAAAGGTGAAATAATAAATGTTCGAGAGTAATACATAGAAACATAATTTAAATATATTTTTTTACTTGGCATTTATATTAAACTTTATTTATAATATTATTAAATTGTTCCTGCTTCTTAGAGGAAGCTTTGCATAAGGAAAGGCTGCTAAGACAAGAAAACAAAATTATTGTAATTGGTATTTAATGATTAATAAATATTAATTATAATAGATTAGAATAGGTTCAGGTGGGTTCAGCTGAATAGTTTTTAATTTATTTTAATATTTATAAATATGAGGTAAATCAGTAAACCTCAAAAGGATTGGGGTAGTTGTTTTTTTTTTTGTTTACTTTAATTGGGTCTTAATAAAAAGAAATTTTATATGTTTTAGAGTATGTTTACAGTATCTTACTCTTTTTATTTTAACTATCAAGGTCCTAAACAACTTAATTCAAAGGGATTCAAATAAATTCGTAGGTCCACTAACTCTCCAATTTATTTTCGATAAATTTTAAAAATCACGTACTTCTTTCCAAATACATGAAGACTTAATTTTTGATCGATTAGTGAACTGGACAAATTTATTATCTTAAAATTCGAAATGGAGGTAATTGAAAATAGATATTTTATTACTGTACACTTAAAATGTGGTGGGCCCTATAGCACCAGTTCTTAAACGATGCCAAAAAAAGAAAAATGCTGATGAAAACCAGTATTTTATAATGAAAATAAATTGCATCAAACTATAATTATGATAATATTCATTATTTAACCTTTGGCTAAGGGTATATAATTTTTGTTTTTCATTTATTTTCAAGTAAAAAACTCTTCTTCTACTTCTTTTTTTTATTTTTATAATTTTGAGACACCAACCACTTGGTGGTCATTATTGCATGAATTTCCTAATTAGCAAAGGATAGACTTGTAATTTAAGACTTTTGGGCTGTACCCTTCATGGCTACTATCATATTGAAATGTGAAACTACTGCAACGTGGGAACCTGTACTCGTAATGTATGTATTCGCTTCGGTATTACATGAACTAAAATTGAAGAAAAAAAACCTTAAGACTGCTCTGAATTGAAGGGGTTGTATTACAAATAGTAAATTTTAAGAAAACAAGGTTCAATGTTTTTTTTTTTTGAGCTTGTTATGTTTTGAAGTGTACAAAGCCCCTTCTACATCTAGGCATTTCAGTTAGTAATTGGATTTTGAAGTTAGAGTACCTCACACTAGCTAGGTAGGCACCGACTCCCTTCATTCACACTGAAAGTTGACAAAATTAAAAAATGTTACATAGCCCCTTCATTCACTTACCCCTTCAATTAATATTGTTGATTGGCTTTAGCTAACAAATATTTCCTGGCTCCCGGATTGACAGCAAAACTGAAAGTTAATTCACTGGCACTAACAGCCCTTTATTCTCAAACATTCAGGGGCGAATTTTTTTTTTTTATTCTGATCTCTTGACCCCTGTGTCACATCTGTTTGACAGCCTTATCAAGATATATGTCGACTTGTCTCAGAAACGCTTGTAGTGTAGAGTGTGTAAATTTTCCAGTGCACCGACAATCATAGGTTAGATTTATTACTCTTCCAGCATTTTTCCAGTTTCTACATTTCCAAATCTAAATTTGTTAATTCAAAGAGAAATATTGCTCAATCATGAATAATTACCAAAAATGTTTAGTGCGTTATTATTGAACATGAATAATCATCTAAGACTAGATTTTTGACAGTTAATAGTGGGCGAGTGTTTAAAAAATTTTAGTCCAAGAGGCCACTTTAATGAAAACTATACACAGTTAAGAATGAAAATTGATGACTCTACCAAGCATAAAGGGAAATAAAAAATGGCGGCTGTTCTGAAGATACAGAAGAATTAATTTTTGAGTTCTTCTTAGTAAAAAAAAAAAAATATGCAATATTTCCTTTCCGAGAATGGCTCGGTTTTTACTTATAATATACAAGTGATACAGCAAACGTCATTAAAAAATAAATATTGAAGTATTTAAGATGCAGGCTTCCTGAACTTTATTTTATTCCAGAAAAACTTATCAATAATTTTTCCTTCGGAGCTCCATTTCCTTAAAACTACTAATAACACTAAAAAACTTTAATACACATCATTTAAAGTAATCAAAGTTATTTAAAATATGATCATTATACATTAAATAGTTCTTGAGATATATTATGTCAAAAACCTATGGTTTTTTTTAAACATGGAGATATCAACTATTTCGGCAAATTTTATGGAAACTGCTACTCCTACAAAAATACACTAGATTCAAATATTACATCCAACTACCTTTAAATTGGGTGCTAACAGACATCTGTACGAATGATGGTTCCTGAGATTTAATTTTTCAAAAACCAGAAATTTTGTCTGAATAACTAGAACTAGAAATCCAGAAGAATAAAAACATTTTGTGAATTTATTTTGGCAAACTCCTACGAATATAAATCTCATAAACCATCTGTATAGTGCTTCAAGTTATCTTTAATTTGAGTACTAACAAAAATCTATATTGATTCCAGAGATGTAGTTTTCCTAAAATAAATTCACCAACTACTGAATTTACATTTTGAATTTTGCTTTAAAAAAATTTATTTCAGGAACTATTGAACGTAAAAGGCTCTATCTGAGCTCATGTTTTAGCTAATTTACTGTAATTTAAATTATATTTAATTACATTTTTTAGAATTAAGATATGGAGCTCCGAATGAAAAATTAAAGTTTTTAATTTTTAACATTTTGAAACAGCAACCATTATTTATTCTATCTGACCATGGTTGACAAAGTCATCAATTTTCACTCCTAGCTGTAAGTAGTTTTCAATAAAGTAATCTAAAATTGGGGTAAAATAACTGTTATTTTTCAAAATATATAATGTTTATGGTAACATTTTTAGGACACACTGCCTTGATGTATTAGTTGTATTTTATCGGATCAAAAATAGAAAAAATAAAACCGATTGTTATAAGATATTTTGTTTTATGTATCCGTGAGTTTGAAAATTTAGAACAGAACAAATATTCAGCAATATCTCCAGATGATTTGTTTTGTCTTAACTATCTTAATTGGAGCCTGCAACTAACCTTATAATGCCACAAGGCAATATTTCACTGGTTTACATATATCATTTCTTTGTAACATGTATGTATGTATTGTACGAACATGATAATAAAGGAAGTTACGAAAAAAAATAAAATAAATAAAGATGATTTTTTTTGTGATGTTTTACAAAATTAGTATAAATATAACCGTTGAATTTTGTTTTAATTGTAAAAATAAAAATGTAGGCCGAATCAGAAGGCTGAAAACCGTGATGGTAACTTTTGTTTGATTTGAGTTATTTTGAGTAATGGCAGCAGGATTTCTAAAACATTTACATTAGGGAAATACCGAATCTGCTTCTGTCTGTTTATTGTTTGCATAAAAGAAAGGTCAGTCAGAGTTTACAATAATATTAATTTAGAATATGAGATACATGAGATGGTGTTACATGAGATAAGCCAACATCGTTTACGTTTAGAACGAGTTATAACAGGTTGCAAATAGGAATATAGGAGCTACCATTTCCTGGCGATGGATTTAACTTGTCTCAAAACTGAGTACATCAGGGTATGAAAGCCAACAAAGAAAAAAATACTAAGAGAGTCACAAATCTAATTCTGCTATATTGGAAAAAAATGTTTTGCTCAATAGAAAGGTTAAAATTCTAGAAAAAAAAACAAAACGATTTCGATAATTAAAATACATTAAGTATAAATGGTACGATATCCCATATAGATTTAAAACTTTTCCATGATGAGTTTGAACAAGAAGAATAATTTCAAGTAAGTGTTTAGGAAAAGAATTTATGCCATGAAGAATAAAAAAAAAGATATATTACTTTTTTTTTTAATATCTTGGCGAGGAGTCAAGCAAATGATGAAGTTGATCAGAATATCAAAACAAACCAATTCCCTTTTCCTTAACACCAGTTTCAACTGATTTAAATGATCTTTTAATAATTAATTGCACTTAAGCTTTTTACACCTTCCTTACACATTCCTTTCAATGCTCTAGGTTAACTAGTTATTTTGTAAAAATTTTATCCTTTAAAGTTGATACTTCGCGCTGAATGATTTATTGATACAGCAGAGCATCGTAATATCTAAACTATATCAACATATTTGGTACCGAGTTTTTTAGTCGAACAGTTAGTATTTGTTCCTATCAACAAAACTACCAAACATAAAAAAAAAATCGATTGATAAATTTTCGTTTCCAAAACAAAAGACAGAAATTGAATAGTTCATTGTCAATTTTATTCCCATAAAATTATAATATAAACCCTTTTTCCAAAATAATTGATTAATGAATTTCAACATTTTTGGTTTAATACTCACTAATTGTAAGATATTATTATATTAAAAAAAATCATCAATTTCTAATTCTTTGTGCGATTATTTTCATCACTTATTTTCTTCAGCTGTTCATTAATTATTAAAACGTGTATCTTCTTTGAAATCTCGGATCAGATTTTTTTTCAAAATTGTAGTACTCCTTGTTCCTATATTGATCAAACTATTGTCAAATTGAAAATTTCAAAGCGCTGTTTTAATTATGGTTGCAGGTTTATGGTAGCTGCTAAATTTGAAGTTTTATAAAATTCAATTCATCATTTTGCATTTTACTTTGTTTCATTTCATGTTCGGTTATTTATTTTTGATACTATGCAGCAGAATAGTACAAAATGCAGTATAAAATGTAACAAAATCCAAGATAGCAAAATTTTGACTTCGGCAATGTATTTCATGTATAGGTGTGGTAAAGGAAAAAAAAGTTTACTAAAATTATTATTGTATATAGTAAAATTATTTAATAACTATTGATTAAAGTATCTAGTTGTTTATTTAATGCTTTGCTAACTAATTTTCTACAGTTCCGTGGCTTAAACCCATTACTTTTTATAGATATAATATTAGCATTATTTTTAGAAACTTTTCGATATGATTTAAACAAAATAAAAATTTAAGTGCTACTCTGACATTCTATGTACCTTTACACTTTTAAGTACATAATCAATCCTCTTTGCCCATAACGCCTGAGTCACGTGTTTGAACCATGAGACAGCCTATATGGCTTCAGTAATGTACTTATTTCTAGAGGACCCAGTTGGTTAGGGAAGCATAACGAAGATTTCACATAAACCGTCTTACACAGAACAAACAAGGTTTGGTTGTATAACTCGCGGTACAACTAAAGAATAAGAATCCCCACATTTGTAATGAATTACACCTAATATATAATAACCAATTAAACTAAGTACGTAATTAAACTATATTTTAGTTTAATTACTTACTAATTTATTATTTGTTTTCTACTAAGCTCAGTGAATGAATAAATGATGAAATTATAAAAAGAAACTTTTAACAATATGATGCCGACTTTTAATATTTGATAACGATAAATATTTAATATAAAATATAAATATTATATAAATATCCTCAATAACCCTATAAATTTACGGAAAAGCGTATTGTTAGAAAGGAAAATCGTTACAATTATTTTTACACTCTGCCTCTTATCCAATTTGAACAATGTCATTTCAGAGAAAACAAAAATTCTACAATGACTTTATAAATTTATATATCTTTATAATTTCATATTTATTACATTTTTAATAAATATATTTATTACTTTTTTATATCTAATATGTGTATATATATTTTATATCTGTTATTTTTATATTTATTACTTTTTTTTAATTACTGTCTTGTTATAATTATCACTTTTATATTTATTATTTTTATTATATTGTGTTTATTTATTAATTTTTTTGTGTTGATGTATATAAAGTGGTAATCTAAATTTTAATTTAATGTAATGGCGGATGACCATGTTGAGTTATTATATATACGTGTTTTTGTTATATTTAAATATTTATTATCTATTTTATCTCTATTCTATGTTTAATGAAAAAAAAAAAAAGTCATATCAAGTAAGATAGAATATTGAAAATAATGGAATATAAATATGAATATGCATGCAAAAGTTACAATAAAAACAGAAAAAAAATATGTAAGGGAAATAAAATAACAGCAAAATTTGTATCACATTTAATTCAAATTTTTACACTATGACTATTTTTAAGAAATTGTTTCTCTCTCTCTAAAATCAAGTAAATTTTGTAATTAATTCATTCATTTGTGTACAATATTTAATTTTAAGTAATAAGTAACCACAATGGTTCCTATTCATCCCTATATTCTCGCTAGTGTCCCTCAGGATAGTATCCTCCGTCCCATCCTCTACACAGTCTATAGAAATGAAATTCCAACCAATCCTAACACTAACCTCTTCACATATGCCGATGACACATGTGTACTCGCAGTTAATAATAACCCTTTAATTGCATCAGAAACCCTCCAATCCCATATCATAGCCCTCGAAGTATGGTGTCGTAATTGGAGGATTAAAATAAATCCCATCAAATCACTTTTACCCTTCGTCGTAAGCCTACCGACTGCCCTACAGTATCCTTTGTTAATGTTGCTCTTACTCCTGTCGAACAGATCTGCTATTACTTTGGGCGGCAACTGGACAAACCTGGATTCCTCACACAAGACTGAAAAGACAGGAAACTGCACGTCGATTTCGACTATAACAGCACTTACTAGAAAAACGGTCTAAACATCCAATCTATTACAAAAGACTAATCTACATGACTGTTATAAGGTCAGTTTGGACATACGTAGTTGATATTTGGGGCTCCACTAAACCTTCGAATTCCTCTCGTTTCTAATCCTTAAAATCCAAAATCCTTCGTAAAATCCTCATAGCTCCTTACTTTGTCACAAATAAAATCATACAAACGACAGTAGAGAGAATACGGGCGAGCTGGGACACTTCCGTGAGGAGCCAATCAGAAGCCAG
>NW_027105913.1:0-4431 GCF_000696795.3 Halyomorpha halys
TTACTTTTGCAGGCTATTCTGCCCAGGTCATTCATTAATTATAAGTTAAAAACCTATTTTGTTTATTTAAAATCAAAATTATCTAATTCTTCTTATATTAAAATTATCCACACAAAATCACTACCATATACACAAGACTTTCATTTTTAACACTTATAACAAAGGTTATAGGGGAGGTTATAAATGGTTTGTGTATATGGTAGTGATTTTGTGTGGATAATTTTATTATAAGAAGAATTAGATAATTGTGATTTTAAATAAACAAAATAGGTTTTTAACTTATAATTAATGAATGACCTGGGCAGAATAGCCTGCAAAAGTAATTCTAAATTTAATGTGAAGAAGAATTTATAATTGAAGGTTTTTAACTTATAATTAATGAATGACCTGGGCAGAATAGCCTGCAAAAGTAATTCTATATTAATGTGAGGAAGAATTTATAATTGAAGATGTCCTAGAGGATGGCTAAAATGGTGTTCAGACAAAAAAGGATACAAGTTTTGATTTATTTAATAATTAATTAAATTTATTGGTACCGAAGATAAAAAAAAAAAAAAAAATGTAATATTCAATATTCTTCGATCGTTGATTGCTATTAAAATATGAAACTACCTCCTCATGTACTACATACTGTTGTACAATGTTCCAATAGATAATGCAACTGATATAATTCATGAATATACTGCAGTTTTGTTTAGTAATTACTGAAAGACCCACCTAAACCTCTATAATTACATTAGTAATTCGATACAATAAGTTTTGTAATAATAAATAAGTATAAATCCAAATAATAACACTTATAAAAACACTTGGCATCAGAAGTAAAACCCAAAACTCATAGAATGCCAATTCATTGAACTACTCGTAGAATCAATGAGATTAGAAGAAAGGGATTCCATCCATTAAGTGGACGGAATGTACGTGTTCAAAATTCCTTGTCTGTGAATGGAAAGACCGTTTGGAATTCTAATCCAGGAAGTGCCCGTGTCATATACACCTCTAATTTATGTAATTTACAATGAACCGGGAATATTTTTAAAAAATAATTGTTCCTACTCTTCAATCAAATAGGCAAAATTTATCAGGGATTCTCTTCAGTTATCTCGTAGTATATAGTGTATTTTTTTAAAAAATAAAACGTTTTCTATTTTTTGAGTTATTATTATACCAATGTGCGAATAGTAGTAAAAATAAAACAAAACATAAATTCAGAAATTTAAGAATATAGCTCCGGGATGTGTAAGGTGTAGGCTACAGGAAGGAATCAGATGTATAAACATTTTTAAGGGTTGATAGAAAATTAAGTTTAAAAAACCTTTTTTAAAAAAAAAAAGAGGTTTTTTTTTTTTTTTTTTTTTTTTTTCTAAAACGTTACTTTGTTTCAAATTATGAAAATTTAAAGCAATGATTACAAACGCATATTGAGCCTATTATTATAATTTGTATTTTGATCTTTAACTCATTTTGCTACTTTGTTTAAACTTGAAAGTGGCACAGCTGACAAAAATTTGTTTTGTGTTTGATGTATTCTATGGATTACACCGTAGACTTACACCTATGATTTCAACCAACTCTAATAGCTTTTGGATTGGCTGATCTTCGTAAAGAAAGTTACCGCAGTCTACGATACTATCCTTGAACTTGGTCCAATTCTTTAAAAAAATCAGTTTAAATTGTAGGAACTCAATCTTAAAAGATACACAATCAAGGAAATTATAAAAATAAAATGCAACAATGCATTAATTTTATAGAAGGTTTGTGAGAAGAAATAAAAATATCGTTAAAGGATTATAAAGTAGAAGAATTTGCTTTGTATTTCAAATCAAATAATAAAATTAAAAATTATTAAAAAAGATACTAAAACAAACGACCCCATAGATAGTAAACAATCTAGATTTTTATATAAAATTCCGTGCATTGACTGTCCACAAATATATGTATTTGTGAAAAACAAAAACAATATATTAGGGGTTGAATGTGCTAACACGGTAATCACATAAAAAATATGAAAAAAAAAACCACAAAGAAAACACTATTAGTACACGTTTTTCAAATTACCATTTTTCTGAGGTGTGTGTGTGTAAAAAGAATCTTGACACTTCCACCTTGGTTAGTAGTTTCCATGATGTTTGTTAATCTATATTGACAAAATACTGATTTTTTGATATTTGGAAAAAAATAATAATAATAAAGATTTTAAATTTTAATCAATTTACTCAGCCTTAAATGATGTAATTTAGTTTTAGCTTCATATTTAAAAAAAAAAAAAAAAATAAGAATGGAAAATTATTTTGTTAAAAGTATTGAAACAACAATTATTTTTTACCCTCTCAACTATGGTTGGCAGAGTCGTCAATTTTGACTAGTAACTATATATAATATCATACCCCATCCAGTATCAATATCAAATACTAAATTTTTTACTGTATCATTCGCCCATAAATGACTATATAATAATTTATTGTTTATTCACAGACTATTTATTAATTTGTGTTAAATAACATTTAGTTAAAAATATCATGCTATCAATTTATTTAATTTCGTACAATTATGTTTCTTAAATATTTGTTTTTATTTATTATTTAAAAACTTTATCAGTCCTTTCCTACTTTTTATTCGCGTTCTGGTCTAAAAGTCCGTACCACTGGCTTATGCCGTAAAATATCATATAGCATCAATCGTTTTGTAAACGATGCAACTTATTCTTAGCTACTGGCTTTTAATTATAGATTAAGACACTGATCAATTTCATTGCTCTGTCTCAATAAATATTAAGAAGCCAATTGATTCGAGACTGTGTATTTTTCCTTATCGATTTTCTGAAAATATTCAGCGCTGAAGGGTAACATTAAAGGAAGATAAAAAATTTAAGTTACACCTCCTGAGTTCAAAACATTCAACCTTAAATTGAAGTTTATTAATTATTATTAATTATTAATTATGATAATGAAGAAAACATATTTTTTTTTAGATACCTACATTTGTATAAATGAGTTTATATCATTAAATATATATATTAGAAGATAATATGATTAATAGAATATAGGAAAGGTAAAGAATTAACAAAATACACAAACATTAAACTAACCTATTCACTAAGCTTCCGATATAATTTTAGGGAATCATATTTAAAATTAGTAAAAATGCATACACTAGATTTAAAAAGAAATATTCATATATTTTCTGCCGACGTTTCGACTAATTAAATATCATTTATTATATCTTCTCATTTAATTAAATTAATAGATCTTTTCAATAATATATATTATGATGTATCTGTTCACTTTATTATGTTTGTTAATATTTTTTTATTTATCTTTATCCTATTTATTTAAATTTTGTGATTGATTATATACCTCTACCTTTACCTTCATTTAACTCTTTTACACTTACATTGACTCTACCTTCTTTGTATCTTTTTATTGTGGCTCTGATGACGACCTACAATGTAGGTCGAAACGTCGACAGAAAATAAATAAATAGTTAATAAGTACTTTTTATTCCGTCTTGACCGCTGCCCTGACTTCAAATCACCTTCAATATACTTAAAATAATTTAGGTAAACATACAGGCGCTAAAAGTACCACTGATTCTGAATTATTTTAGATAAAAAAATGAATAAAGGTTTGCCTAGTGTTATATAATGTAAAAAAAAATTAAAGTACAATTTTACAATACAATTTTCTGGTATACTTTAAGTATTCCAGATAAAGCATGCTTTTTTCTTTATCAATTAAAAATGTTTTTTCTGATAATTTTAATTATATCACAACCAAATGAACGTTATTACAAATTAATTAGTATTTTCATCTTTTCCCTAATTAGTGTTTTTTCCTTATCACTTTGCCGAGAAATTCATCTTTATTAATTTTCCTTTTTTAAATAAAAATAAAATTTTCGTCAATACTGCTGTTATTATGTTCATTCTGTTATAAATTTAATCTTAATAATAAATCCCACCAGATCACCTTTACTCTCCGTCGTAAACCTCTACCCTCCTGTCCTACAGTATCCTTTCTAAATACTCCACTAACGCCTGTTGAACAGATTCGATACTTAGGACTCCATCTTAACAAGAGACTTACTTGGAATCCATACACAAGACTGAAACGACAAGAAACTGCTCGAAGATTTCGATTACTACAACACTTACTTGACAAACAATCTAAACTTCCCATTTACTACTAAAAATTAGTATACACTACGATAATCAGACCAATTTGGACATATGGAATTGAGCTCTTGGGCTCCACCAAACCATCAAATTCCTCCCGCATACAATCCTTACAATCCAAAATCCTACGTAAAATCCTTGATGTTCCTTATTACGTTACAAATAAACTCATTCACAAAGACCTTAACATCCCATTCGTTGCAGATTTGGCCCAAAACAGATATGCGTCTTTTCATTCCAAACTCCTTCTTAACCAT
>NW_027105914.1:0-12293 GCF_000696795.3 Halyomorpha halys
AGTCTAGTGTTGATAGTCCTTGAATTAGAGGGTTAATTTATAGTTTAAAAAAAAAATGCTTATTTTTCCAGCTGTAAGCGAAATCACCATTACGTAAAGGGGATGAGAAATAATTTTGAAAAAATCATCATCTTAACGAAACTTCAGTATAAATTAATTATGCATAATGATAACTTTCAAGGTTACTGAACTCGTCCAGAAGAACTATATGATACATCTCAATTCATATACTTAGTTTATAATCGTTTGGCTGTGAGATTGCAAGTCATTGAAGTGTGTCACATTAATGTTGGCTGCTCTTCCATGGACGTTCAACTGATAAGAAAATATGGTTCAACCATGAGCTGCCGGGTTGAGGAGACAGTTAGTTCCCCAGCAAAGAACGATAAATAAGACCAAATCCTGAGAATTAGGATTGATGAAGCGGAAGCTGGACGGTTTCCCACAAGTGCTATTCCCCAGAGGGCCATTATGATTTTTATAGCCGGGGCCAGCTGAGGTCTCTATAGCTGTCACAACAGGGAGATGGATCCTCGCTACCTGGCTCTCAAAAAAACCCCAGGTCTAAAGGACTGTTTGCCACCTCAATACCACCGTGTGAGGTCAATTCTACTCTTGACTCCGAAATAAGACATTTACCTCTACTAAATCTCTTTTAACTTCTTCTAGCAGGGCTGCAGTTAAAGAGAAAAAATGTTTGGGGTGTGGTAAAGACACTTTTACAACAGAAACAGTCGTAGGTAAACAACTACTGGTTCTTACAGCACATTGTTGTGTAACTGACGACGGACAATGAGCTAGCAGTTCAGACCTTTATTCCTGAATGCCATTTAGACACGTAAATACGATCCAATATTTTATATGTGGTATTTTTCCCTAATTATGTCATTATATGCTTTAAGTCTTATAATGAAAAACTTATATTACTTCTTGTAAAGCACATAAATACTTATAAATTAGGGCAAACAGTGATTGATTCTATTTTCAACATTTTCACACCTTTGCACATTTTCACACTTTGCAACATTTTTACACCTTTGAATCAATTCAACAATTTTTTTTTATCTGTTATGGAAACCCACCACCCTGGTTTTACTAACTTTACCGAACTAAATGTTTTAGTTTGGCAGCCGTTTACCGTTCGCTAGAATGGAACTCACATCAGCATGTTCAAGCGACAGTTTTGAAAACGCAACCTATTTGGACAGGAGGACTCGTCTATTATAGTTGTACCTAATGAGGATGTTGGTAGGTGTTATTTATCATTCCATGCATTCAATTAACAATATTTACACCTACGTTCATGAATGGAATAAATGAGTCATTGAGTTCAAAACTACACTAGTAAATTTTTTTTTTCAGAAAAAGTTATTCAAATTTGTTTTTAGAATCCTCAAAATCTAATTTTCAATAAAATCAAAAAATATCTTACCGGCCAACATCGCAATCTCAGTCAGGTTGATTTGGCTCTTAGTCAACCTACATCAGTGGTTTCTGCCAAATAAATATAGTTTGAATCTGCAAGGAAAATATTTCTTTTTTTTTTTCGTTAAAATTCGTATTTAAGATCTTTTAGGAAATCTAAAAACGAAATTGAATAGCTTTTTATGATTTTTTTACCGACTATATAAGAAGCTATGCTTCGTTTTTTTACTTAATGTATGTTTTAACTCATCAATTAAATCAATTGAAAAATATTTTTTTGTTATTCTACATCTCATACAAAGTCGAATGGTATATTTATTACCCCCTCAAGCCAACATAATACCACAGTATTAAAATAATTTAGCCCAAATGAACTAACAAAGTAGAATAATTTTTTTTTTATGCAGAAATATATTTGATATTCTTTATTCACTCCTCAAAAGACGGTTAAATACGAATTTTAATAGTAACCGAAAAATACAATTTTTTTTACTCAAAATTTCGCCTGGTTGGTGTTTTCGATTTTGTTTTAGATATCACAAAATTGTCAAGTCTACATCATTAACCAATGCGAAACTTGAGAGGGGTTTAGGGCCGTCCAAACTATTTGCAAAGATACAAACTGTACCCTCCTATTGTAATCACATTGGATTTGGATAAGAATATTTTTTTTATGAACGGAGGACATCGGTAGAAAAATAGTATCCTCCAAAATCCAAGCCTGGCTAAAAAAGGCTGATCTACATGACTGTAATAAGGCCAATCTGGACATATTGAGTTGAGCTTTAGGGCTCCACTAAACCTTCAAATTCCTATCGTACAATTCTTAATGCTACTTACTTTGTTTCAAATAAAATCATACATAAAGACCTTAATGTTCCCTAAGTAACCGATCTAGCCCGAACCAGATATCACTCCTCCAGATATCAAGACGATATAGCAAGAAAATAATTAAAGAAAACTTAATAATAATAAAAATTGGAAAACTAACTCGGCGGATTTTGGGATTCTTTCTTCCAATTCATGGATAGTAGCAGATAGTGACAGTAGCAGATTGTCAATTTAATAGATATTGACCATATGATGACATGAAAAGAGGGCTGTAGTAAGCGATGATTTGGTAGTAGTAAACGATCAATTTATTTTAGTAATCCTTATTGATTTATAGCCAACCCTGTTAGTGAAACCTTACTAGTAACAGTACTTCTGTACAAAGTACTAAACATGCTTGACCCTTAATGGGTTCTAGAGGTATAGATTTTTTTTGTTTATTAATAAAATAATATAGAAGAGCCTACTGTAGAACAGAGTAGTTATATATAATATTTATCTTATTTGATAATTGTAAAAGTGAAATTACATAAAAGGTTGTTGCAGTAGAATTGGGAATCCTGTTCAACCTACTCAGCAAATAAGAGCTACAAAAGAGCGCATACAAATGGCCCTCAGACTATACATAAGTAAATAGGGCTGCCTTACGAAAGAGTTCTCTAAATATTTGTTCCTAATGGAGGGGACAATGGATGAGGCAAACTCGGCTAACGATCAACTTCACTTGCTATGTTTTGATGACAGTGGGAAAGGCATTCCAAAACAGCCCCGGTCACGTACAAGTGATTTGTAAGTTAACAGCTCCTTATTCCACAGTCACTCCCTCCCATATTCTGTTACAAGTCCCAGCTCTCCCGACTCTTGTCCAAATACCCTCCAATTTTATAACCCAAAGCTCCGAAGAGGTTACGTAAGTGTGAAAAAACAACGACATGCGGCTGAATAAAATTATTATATATATATAATTATTATTATTATTATTAATATATCGCAATAGCTTCATTGTACCTATTCATTATTTCTTATATTTAATTTTTTAGTAGAAATCAGTAGATAAAAAAAAGTTTATTTTAAAATGAAACGATGAAAATAATTTTTGTTCGTCTACACCGTTTCTCCGTTACCTCGATATTTTCTTTTTGAAAGTTACTTTTTAATTTATATATTATTTATTGTTTATCATTCTGTGTATTCTCTGATCAAGACATCTCTAATACATTAGAGCGCAAAAAATATATGCAAGTATGGACCGAGTCGCAGGATATTAATAAAAAATATCAACGTTTTTAGTATTGTTTCTTAAATCGCATCGACTGAAAATCCAAAAAATGTACAATGGTTAAATTGATAGTAATTACAATACATCCACTAATGTAATAGATCTCTCTGCCTTTGTTAAACTATATCACATACTCAGTAATGGAACAGTCTCATAGCTAACCGACGGGTGTTAACAGCTGACAATGACTGTTCGAGAGGTTGTCCTAACAGGAGTCGAACCCCGCTGTGTGAAATAATACGATTCTAATGGGGGTCCAAGGAGCCGGGCGGCTAATGCAGCTCCACAATGGCTCGGGTTAAGCCTGAAAAATGTGTGCGGACGTCAACATTGAATTGTTCCCTGTAAACCGATTACATGGGCAGAGTCAACCAGACCCGAATGAAAAGGGGAGTTGTGACAGATAAAACAGCTGAAAAGAAAAAATGGCTGAGTTATAGGGATGGTTGAATAGTCTCCTTCTCATCGCTAAGCCTCTTATCGACAAACTGCTACTGCCCATATCAGCCAGAGGATTTAGCCCTAATCCAGGGCTCTCTCGCCTACGCTTAACCTCCACTATTCACTAATTTTCATTTGCAATTTGAAATAAACTAATGTAACTGAAGTTTACTTGAATGAAGCATCTCTTCAAAATTATGGGAATAAATCGTTGAGGAATAACAGCAAAGGATGTGTTCAAGTTCCGATGTGAACAAAAATATCTGAAACGAAAATATATTGAGGTAGTGAAAGAAACATTGAGGGTGTTACATAAAATGTAAAGTAGTTTATCTCAAAAGAATAATGAATCATAATAAACTTCATAGATTTAAATAAGAGGCCTCTCTCTCTACTGATATTATTTTATTCATCTTTAATAAATAGTCTCATAATTCTTTATCAATTGAATAACTTGTACCAGCAAAACACCAAGCTACTAACGTCATGAAACTTATGGGTTTTCCTAAAACAAACCTCATTATAGTTATCAACTGCTTTAATAATTTTTAAAGTCAAATCTGAAAAATGTTTTAAACATTTTAAAACATACTTATTAAATTATTTTGCTTCAATTTTCCTTATTATTTATATTTTCTTATATCTGATGATCACAGATGTAGGCACATAATAAATCTTTACAGCTCTTAGAATTCCAATTCTTAGTCAAAGTGCCTTTGACAGTGATTTAAAAGTGTTTTAAGTGATTTAAAATATAACTGTTGTAATATAAACAATTATAATAAGAACAAAACAACGAATTACAGGATGGTGTTAAATCTTGAATCTAAAGTATAAATAAAGCTTTACTATATAAATTATATAATATATAAATTAATGATATGAATATTTTGCGTATAGTAAGAAAATAATTATTTTAAATAAAAATTTGCAGGTAATGAATGACGAGTAAAAAATATAAAAAACTACAAAATATGAATGGATTATTCCTTTTTTCAAACATGCTATTCAAAGATAAACTTTCTAATTAAAAAATAAAAAATAAATAGGAAAATATTGTAGGAATAATAAATAGCAATAGTAAAATTAAATAATAAACTCGGTTGATACGAATGATACTAAAATAAACATAGATAAAAAAGAAAATTTTATTTTTCAAAATTATGTAAAGGGGTTGAGAATATATGAAAAAAAATTATTAAGGATTTTTTCATAGAAGTAAATTCCTTTCATAAACAAGCCAGATTACGTTTATGTTGTTTTTTATTATCTTTTTAGTACCTGATCCCAATAAATAGTTATTTTAAATTACCATTCTAAGCAATCACCTCTCCTTTAAAAAAAAATGTTTAAAATTCGTAATTTTTTATTTATTTTCAACTGATTGCATTGAAAAATTACATAATTTACAAGTTATAATGCTATAAACGTCATTACAGTGGGTATTTGTAAAAAATTACAGTTCTATAAAAACTTTAAAATCACTTGTAGCTTAAAAATCTATTGCACTATTGAACGTTCTCGAATCTAATCGATAAAATATTAATTTAAATTGACAGAAATTACAGCTTTACAACTCAATTATAATCAAAAAATAAATTTCAAATTATGTAGTCTGTTGGACTAAATTTAAATATTCCATTTAATAAAGTGGAACGGATAGAATATTTTACTTTTTACTTTACAATAGAATGGAGGTAAACATAGAAAACATCCTTAACCCTAAGAAATTAGGAGAACGGAGGGTAAGATGCGTTTTTATGTAAATGCTCCACATTTATTTTTTATATATAATAAACATACACTGAAAATAGGAAAGTCATTATTACAGTTCATTTTCAATTTTTTTTCTTTTTTGCTTTTCCACTAACATAAATAAAGAATGAAAGAGAGGCAATAGCTTTATGTTAAAGTATAACGGCTCCTTCAGGAAGATTTGCTTTTGAAAACATGACAGCGATCGATCAAGGTAGATAGATGTTCAGTGTTCACCGTTGTCCCACACAACAGGTTAGCGCAGCTCACAGCCACCCGAAAAAAATCAAAAACAAAACGGTTAACCCACGAGGACAAGGGAGGCCATCGGCAGGCTGGCGAGGAGCATCAGATCCCTCCTCAGGGCTGCTCCAGATTGCCTGCGATTGGACATAGCCCTCTCAACTAACGGAGCGTAGTTAACAACCTATTTAAAGATAGATTTTATGCAAGGGCGGCCTGCGATACCGTTGCCAATGCGGTCGTTACTACTCCGAGGCATTCAAATAACCCTGATGGATCACGCCTGGCAGATGGCATAACTGTTTCTGCACTAACGAGGGAGGCTTGCTTCTCCTAATTCAGTCGGTTCAGTGGATCGTGGATTAGCCAAAAAATTATGTTACTGTATCTTAGCTATATCGGTATTTTCTCCTCCGAGGAGAGAGTTAAAGTCATCACTTGGAGTTCAGCGTATAGTTTTTACTTTCAAACATCCAACACAATTCTACAAAATAACGATTTAATAGTAATAGATAACTTTTACCTAATCTATAACAGCAATCTCTTCTGAGGATAAATATATGAAGAAAACATTGGTTAACAATAAATAGTTTTTTTTTGTTACTATTTTAAAACCTTTATTGTCCGCTACCCTCACTATATTCCTCCAATAAATGAATTTAGTTTTGAAATATAATATTTGATTACATTATATTCACTATGAACATTAATACTGAAATATAATATTTTTAAATATAGCAATGAATTTGGTTGTTAAATATAATATTTGAAAACTTAAGAAATCGTAATTATTAAAAAGAATCATGATTTTAATAATTGATAAGGTCTATCTATAATTTTATGACCATAATCATGGAGTATACAAATTCATTTTTAAATAGTTATTAGAGGAGACATATAACAAAATAATGAAATCAATAATGAGGTGTTGATAGTTGACCGTAGATTAACAATTGGGGAAGATGGTCGGGGGTGCGGTCAGCTAAATGTACATAAATAAACGTAAAATTATTCATTCATGCCGACGTTTCGACCTGAGTTTCAGGTCTTCATCAGGGCTATAGAACAAAAGAGATAAAAACCATCATTTAGAGAAATATTTAATCGAAAAGAAATAGTAAACTAACAAATTTGGAATTATACAAAATATTGAATTGAATAATACAAAATAGTTTATTGATAATCATGGAATTAGACAGTAGCAGATTGATAACTGTGGAAGATGAAATATAATATTATATAGGTAAGAAGTATATGTATTAGATAAGATATTTAAGTAGTGTCAAAAACAAAAACAAAAAATAAATAAATAAAACAATTTGAATAAACATATTGGACAATATGAAAGAAAATTGAAAATATGATACAATGGGTAAGTGACTCATATATGAATAACAGTGTGAATATTAACTCTTTTTGTTCTATAGCCCAGATGAAGACCTGAAATTCGGTCGAAACGTCGGCATGAATAAATCATTTTTTGTTTATTAATGTACTTTTGCTAACCGCACCTCCCCTCCCCAACCATCTTCTCCAATTAATTAATGAAATGAATAATTCAATAACAGTGGTTTTACACCACTTTGTTTTTCTACGAATAATGGTTAGTTACGAGGCAATTTTTGAAAACATCTCACAAAGGGAGAAGGATCCTGTTATAGGATTGATCTTTAGACTTTCTTCAGTGAGAAGTGCATCGTGCATCAAAGGAACCCTGTCTTGGAATAAGTTATGAATGATCCAGTTAGGATCAGCATATGCGATGATTAAGCGAATTCAATATTCCTTAGTTAACCCATTTATCTCGTGTCCTCGACGGGATAAATAGATTGGAAGTAATGTTTTCAAAGGCGACGGGCTCGAGACGGAATAAGCTAAGAGGTTAAACGCAATGACTGGCCAGGTTTGGACAAAGGCCCGCTGCTTGACAAGTGTTGGGGAAACAGCCTCGCCTCCGTCACGGCCCCCTGGACAAAACCATTTTCGGGGAAACCTTTTGTAAGAGGGGACTGTTGGCAACGCCATGATAATCAACCACTTCACTTATGGCCTCTAATCGATAGACAACGTTGGACTAGGGTTGTTTGTGTCCGAAATCGTTCCTCTCTCAATGGGATGAGTGGGGTAAAAAATTTGTTTTCCATCCAAATATTCCGAGTTTTTCTACAATTCATAAAATTGTGCCAAAGAAAAACTCCTCAATTACCGGCTCACATATCTGTTTCGATAGTCACGAAGTTTAATCTGAAAACAATATTACGATACCTCTGGATAATTGAAAATAAAACCTCATGTTTCTTTAGTACACTAATCTATAATCGCCCATATTTCGTCAGGCTTTATAAAGACAGATATAGCAGATCTCATATCAAAATTCTAAAAACTAACTAAATTGAGAACGAATGGAGATAACATATGCTAATATTTTCTAATCTTACAATAATATGTTAAACATAAATTTGATCCTTTTTTTTTCTCAACTTTATTCTTTTCAAAACCTTTCAACCTTAAAACAGAGGTTTGCAAATGTAAATGAAAGAAAGAAGAGAAGTGGTTTGTAAAAGTTTTAAATTTAAGAAAGAATTATATAGAAAAAGTTATAGATGGGACAAAGGCAATTAGCCGGCATTTTTAAGATTTTAAAAAAAAGAAAATGACATCAAAATAAAGGTATCCTTGAAAATGACCTGAGGGTCGAAACGTTGGAAGGTTTTGAAAAAAAAGTTGAGAGAAAAAAAAAGGATCAAATTTATTTTTAAATGAACTAAACCAATCTCAAACAAGAATATATTAATAAAAATTAATCTAATGTTAAACATGGTTTTTTAGCGAAGCGGGATATACCGTGCGATCTGAGCGATTGCGAGTAAGTGATCCAAATGAAGTAACGTTAAATGTGGTTAATACATTGATGGATGACATCCAATAAAAAAAAGCTTGGTTTCTCCACACCATCTTCTGGTTTTCGAAGTAAGTCAACCTACTGGAAGTAATTCACATCTACCAGGCATATGAATGATACTCTATCCGACGTCTGCATACCCTATCCGCACAGGACCTCGGGCTTTTAAGAGCTTCATGGTAAAAATTAAATAAAAATATAACAGATTTGAGTTGTAGTAGATAAGTTGCTGGTCAAATAATAAAATTGACCACTACAGTATGCAAGGTTTTCTCATGTACTCGCATCGGCCAGCTCTGTTAATAAGCTTCTGATATTTTTTGTATTATTGGTAGACTGATGAGCAAAAAATAAAACCCAAAAAGGTTAAACACCCTTTTATATAATTTTTTTTTTGTAAATAAAGAATATTTTTTACAGATAAGAAGCAGTGTACTCGTCAATTTTCCTTCATCATAGTTCGAGTAATTCGTATGGAGGAACATCGCGACCGTGTATATATCCGCCTGTCCTTTCACGAGAGCCTTTCACCTGTGCGTGCCGAAATCCGAAAATTTCCGACTAAGTGTGTTAACTGCGGCGTCGTGATGAGGGGGGTTTCACAAGGGCCTGGGAACGGTGGGATCAGTAAGCCACCGCCGCTGTTTGACTTGCATCGCCATTAGACTGCCTCAGTTACCCGGCTACCTCCTCTCTCGTAAAAGACTCCTAGCCAAACCAACCCGTCGCTTTCTCTTGCTAATTAACAATCCCGCATCCGAATCGTCTCATTAGTCGTCATCCCTCAGTCCAGGGGCCCCGAAGGATAAATAAAAATTAACTTCCAACTGATAAGGAAATTTCAATTTTTAATTAATAGCACTTTTGGATTGTTTATTTAAATAATAAAGATATAGCAGCACCCCTGCCACAAAATAGTAGGTAATTATCAAAAAACCCGCTAACATGAAATGCTTCACGAAAGGTCACGCCCTGGTATAGCATTCATCGAATAATAATATTTAAATTACTTGCTTAATTTATGGATATGTAATTTATGGGAGAACGGGGTGGTTCTGTGCCATTAGTATTTTTTTTAAATTTTCTAAACTGAAATAAAACAGAGAATTATCCTACTTTACTCCCCTATTTTTTGTTTAATATTTGAAATATAAATTTAAAGTAAAGAACTCATCAAAACCATACTATTTTCGTTGCCTTCTATTGGATCATAGGGCATCTACTAGTCAGTTTCAATCTGATCTTCTAGCTTAAATCCGCCTGGTTTCTTAACAAGATTCCCTGAGCTTCTGTTTGCTGAACTTCGCCACGTTCGCGTCTTTTTCGATGTCACCTTGTTTTCTTAAAGCATACCCTATCGACTTCCATTTCATCTTATTTATTTCGAGATGGTCAGAGGTTTGCTATGTGCTCCTCGTTAGGGGTCTTCTCGTGCCGTTAGATCCTCAGGATTCGTCGGATATTTGGGGTTGTTGGACGATATCTAGAGTCCCTCTCCTGGTTTTACTGCCATGGTGCAGAATTGGCTTAACTTTGATGCTGAACATTTTTCATGGCTCTCCAATTCTAATTCAAAATCTTTTTATTTACTAATGTTCGATATTAGTAATTAGTTCCAGAAAAATGCATTTGAATACAAAATGTTTAATAAACAAACAAAAGTTATACTGTACCAAAATAGTCCGAGTGGCGGTCAATAAAGGTACGAAACAGTAGAAAAAACTATTTTCCTACAATATGCTTCATACGGTCAACGATCTGCTTCCAATTTGAAAGTTATACTATTTGTAGTCTGTTAGATATGTATGTTCATTATTTCTTAGTTATGGTTGTCATCTCGTTTTTTAGTTTCAGCCCTGACGAAGGTCAGAAATTCAAGCCGATAAGTCGGAACAAATAAATGGGTTTTTTTTATTAGTGTATTATTACTGACTGGACTCCCGACCATCTTCTCCTGACAATTAAAGAAAATTATTGTAAATTAAGTTATTGTTAGTATATCATTCCTTTCTTGATACTCTTATTTTATTATATTATATAAGTACATGAAAAACATAGGTTGAACACCATCTTGGCAGTAGTAGCTCACAACCATCTGGGAAAGATTAGTAATACATGGGCTTTTCAATTGTACTACAGCCCAATACATATTACTCTCTCTATAAGATTGGGAAAAGTAGTGCACGGTAGTCCACTATTCTTGTTTAATCTTACCGTTAGACATGATTGAATGAATGAAATTTTATGTCATTAGTTTGTATTTTTTTTTTTTTGGTGAATACAAGTGCTTGCACCATCTTGCACCATTTCCCCCCTATATTCGACGTTTCAGCTAAATATATATGAACTATTATTCTTCCCACTCTTCTTTACTAGTACGAGATGTGGTCATTAACTTAACTAATAATAAGCATAAACCTGTCCCGAGGCCAGAAGTCATGGGGAATGAGCTCCGGGCATCAATGCTAAAGAAGCTTTTTTATGGTTTATTTATTAATTTAATATTTTTTTCTCAAAACATGTTCCACGGGTTCAAAACAACCATAAATAAGAATATAATGCAATATAAATAAACTTAGAGATTTCAGATTGCCTGAAAGAAACCTCCTCCTTCCTTCTGATAGGATTTCATTCAAGATTTCGCCCGGACACCAGTATTTCTAGCAATGTCATTGGTTGCACAATAACTGGAAGACAAGTATAATTAGAAACAAACATAAAAATCATTTTAAGCTTTGTTTACATGCAAGCTTAACAATTTGAATGGGTATAATACGAATTTAATTTTTTTAAATTTGCAATATGCCAAATCCGCACTTATTTTCAAATTGTAAGTTAGGAAAGAAATTTATACATAAAATAAAGTACAATTTCTTAACTTGTATCCGTTTCGTGCTAACGTTCTAGGTAATTATCGAAACGTATATGGAAGAATGGGGTGTTGAAGAAGTTTAGTAAGGTACTTTGGCATAGATTGTTAGTATATTGGTATCTAATCTTCGAGTTCTCCAAACCTATTGTTTAAAAAATATGTTCGCTAGATTTAAAGCTGAACACATAAAATCGCCCGTTGAGAACCGTATTAATGATACTATAAAGTATTTATTTTTATATTAAAGCAACCAAATGACACGTCACTCTAGTGGTGGAACATTATATAGGCGCTTTTTGTATTCATTATTTCAACGCACTGAGAATAATTTATACGCAGCCAAAGATACTTTAACACCCTGTCAGTAGAGTGCGACATACGCCATGAGAGATGAGATCGTTTAAGGGTGAAAACAACTAACGTCTGTTCTGGTCGTACATCTCGTTATTTTGTATATAGCTGAAAATTCAAAGAAGAAAAAAATATAACGACGCTGTAGTAATTTTTCATTTACTTTATTTTTTTTTTATTTATTTTTTTTTTTT
>NW_027105915.1:0-1364 GCF_000696795.3 Halyomorpha halys
AATTTTCTGTTATGTTCAAAAATACCTTTCATGCGGAAACCATCATCTTTCGCTCTGCATTCCAAGCAGCTCCAATTGAAGGAACAATTTTTTGTGTGGATAAAAAATTGTGGTAAAAATATAGTGAGTGTACTCCACGATCTTAAAATTTGGGAGGACCAAATATTAACTTTTAAGAAGGATTTAAAAATTGTCTTCCATTTCTCCTGTATGGTATTCAATTACTTATTTTATTTCTCAGGAGGTCGTCCCCATTTATGTGTTACCATCATAAATATTTTAATTAGGTATGATCGTTCATCAAATCGTACACCCATAAATCACTTTTTGGTGAGCTAGCCCCGAAACCACTTTCATCCAATTCTTCCCCCATTTAATTTCTTTCTAACCCAATTTCATGCAAATTCAGAACTCAGTTAATAATATATGAGTAAGAATCTGAATCTGTATTTTTCAAAAATAATCTTAACTTAAAAGTGTGAAATTATTTCTGTACCTTGGTAAAATAAGGTCCACGTCCATTGTAATCGTTTTGAGTAAATGTTGTTCCAGTGCACATTGGCCGTTTTTTATTTTATTGTAGAATTGACATTGACCCTTAGAAAAAGACTTGGACTTGAGTCTCGTAAGGTTAGGACAGTTGTCCTTTTTTTTACTAAGTTATAGATTTCTTGTTCTGGCGATTTTAGGGCAATTAAGGGATGCACAACGAAAAACGCTTGGAGTGCAGTACGTAGTGACTGCTACATTTTCCCGCCCTTGCTGTGAAATCAGTTCTCAGTTGATACGATTTTTCACCATCCCGCAACGATCTCTACCCTGTTTTTATTTGCCTTTCTCTAACTCGGAAGTTGATTGAGGCCATTATCAAGAATAATGTATTACAACCTTATTATCAAAACTTTAAAATGAAGTTCTATTCCACAGCCTCACATGAACTTTCAAAATTTTCAGGCTATTCTGACCAGGTCTAATATATATAATATATTTAAAATTCACCCATAAAACAAAAACCAATATATAACTTATATTTATTTATTAAATAATTTTCCTTTTTTTCATGACAATATAAATACTTTTAATTGAAACTTATTTTTAACAATTCTATCACTCGCTTATCATCAACATTATTATTTATACTGTTTTGGACTATATTCTTAGTTGTTTTATTAAATAAATTCTATCAAACTGAATTACAAATAGCAACCTTAACTTTAACCATATTAATCTAACATTTTCTGAACTGAACAAGGAACAATGCAACTTTTTCTTTCGCGATCATAGACTCCGATATGGTGTGCGGAGAGAGGCGGGAAGATTTCTCCACAAGCTTGCGTTTATTGCACTCCATCCCGCGTCCTGCA
>NW_027105916.1:0-407 GCF_000696795.3 Halyomorpha halys
TTACTTAATTTAATTTCAATTTTTTTTCAATAGTTGTCGAAAGATTTTGCAATCTGCCACATTTAAGTGCAATAAGCAATACTGACTAGAGTAAACGAATAAGCTAAGAGAAAAAGTAAATAACAAATTATTATTGTATTGAAAATATACGTATAATATATTATTATACGTATAAGTATATATAGTATATAAGTATTAATATTTATACTTATAATTATAACTTTTATAAAAAATATATAAGTATGTATATTTTCAATTCAATAATAATTTGTTATTTACTTATTCTTTTAGCGTATTCTAGCTCACTAGAGAAAATGAGTATTGCTCATTGCTCTTAAATGTGGCAGATTGCAAAATCTTTCTACAACCATTGAAAAAAAAATTGAAATTAACTTAAGTAATTTCTA
>NW_027105916.1:3249-4446 GCF_000696795.3 Halyomorpha halys
TAGTGTTTAATAAGATATTTATTAATTTAATTACCCAGACATATATTGTCCCTATAAATGTATATTTGTGAAAAAAATTAATTGACAAATTTGAATCAATGTATTTACACATAGTTATTGAATTTTAAAGTACATCAATCCAAACTATAGTTAATTATTGATTTATAATAGTAACATTATATTTCTGGGTAATTAAATTGCCTAATATATTATTAAAATACTAGAACGAATTTTGAATTTAGCAAAGGTCATCTTATATCATTTCTATGAATTTTTAATATCCTAGCATCTTATTTATCGATATTTATATTTTATTCACTTCATTCCTGTTTATAATAAAAAGTAGTTTAAATTGAAGTTAAGTGCCGACATGTGGATCCGATTTTAGAATCGTACCGAAGAAAGCGGAAACAAACATGGATTAATGAAATATAGAAAACCTGCGGACAAGTGACTTGACGTGAGGTGACACGGTTGAGCAATGTATGGAAAATAATGAGAATAGTACACTATGAAGTAAATTTAAAATAGATTGTTGGAAGACAGTCCGGGTGGCGGTCAATAAAGCTATCAAAATAGTAGAAGAAACGATTTATTGTTAACCAACGTTTTGCTCCACTTTGCAGGGCTTCGTCAGGGCTAAATGGAAAAAAACAAGATACAAACATTGTAAAAATTGACATAACATTAGAATAAAAAACATTTCAAAACAATTGTTTTGTTTATGAAGTATATAAAAAAGAAATAATAATAATGATTTAAGGAAGTATACATATTGGTGGACTAGAAACTAGTTACTAATAAATACAACCAGGGCCCTATTTCATAATAAAGGCCTATACATATAGTATAGACATAATAAATTTAATAATAATTAGTACAAACTAATACTATTAGTCTTGTAGATTTATCTTAATTCATTTACACATACTTGTACAATAGTAACTTGTACTTTAGTATTTTTTAATTCCAGTAATATCACTAATAGTCATCCCTATCATGAAAAAAATAAATATTAGTATTATTACCACACTAGTTTCTACACTTGTAATATGAACTAATACTATTAGCTTTCATTATGATACAGGGCCTACAATCTACTTCATACGGTCAACTTCTTCCAACATAAATTTTAAATAATTTGTTAATGATAACTGAATTTCTTTTCTCTATTTTATTTCATGTTTTTTATGTGGG
>NW_027105917.1:0-2028 GCF_000696795.3 Halyomorpha halys
ATTTTGGATTGAAAGGATTGGATACGTTTGATGTTCGACGGTTTAGCTGTTCCCTAAAGTACAAGTCCGTAGGCGAGATAGGTCGGAGTATAGTCTTATAAATTAGTAGTTTTTTTTCTAGTGAGAGATGAGAGGTCCGGCTGAGCAGTCGGTATTTGGCTGAATCGTCTGTTGAGTTCTTGTCTTTTAAGTCTAGTATGTTGGTTCCAGGTGAGTTTTTATTTATGCCTATTTTATGTGAGATCATGATGGTATGAAACAGCCATGTACAAAACTACGCATTGGTTGAAATCTAATAACATTTTTACATTAGAAGGTCTCGAGGCCATCTTCTTTTCAGGTACTTCGGAGGATTGTCAGGAATGGAAGAGCAAGGAAGGTTAGAAACTAGTGGCTTTGGGTGGTTAGCGAGTTTATAATGGACGGATTGATATCTGGTTTAGGCAAGATCGGTTACAAACAGAACATTAAGGTCTTAGATGTTATGAATATGAATTAGACTAGCTTCAATTAGAGTGCTAATAGACATCTATACCTCGAATGGTTTTTGAGATATAGACTTCTCAAAATAAATTCACTAACTTCTGATTTTTCAGTCCATTTTTTATGAAATGTTGCTTTTTAAAAAACCATCTCGAGTACTATGTAACGTGAATAATTCTACTTGGACTCACATCTTAGTAAATTTACTCTACTAGGTTTTCTTGTGTTGCTGGTAGTTTTAACGATAACATTTTTTTTTTACGTTTTTATATTATGGCAATAAGTTTGATTTATGATGAGCTTGATTTCAAAAAGCATTGGACGTACAAATGTGTGCCAGCACTCAAATTATTTTTTTTTTTTATTTTAAATTATTTATTTACATTTACAACTGTACAAAATAATACAATTGGTAAATATGTAGTATGTTTCATATACACTTGAAAATCTTGGGAAGGAATCACCCATTGGTGGTACTTCAAACATTAATTTAAATTAGAAGCAATTGCGTGAATAGTACTATTCATACGAAAATAAACGTCATAAATTACATTATAGCTCATTAAACTAGCTTTAATTTGAGTACTAATAGAGATCTGCACGTGAAATGGTTTTTAAGATATAGATTTCTCAAAATAAATTCACTAACTACTAATGTTTCAGTACGTTCCATACAACATTTTTATGAAATGTTGCTTTTTAAAAAGCTATATCTCGAGAAATATTGAACGTAAATAGCTCTATTAGTGCTTACATTTTAGCAAATTTATTCTACTTTAAATGATCCTCTCTTAGATTTTCTATTGTTCTTCGTAGTTGTAAAGATATGGAGTTAGAGATATAGATATAGAGGTATATCATTAAAGTAGAAAAAAATTGGGGTGAGATAACAGCCCTTTTTCTCCTCTTGAGCTCTTGAACTAATATATCTGATACTCAGGTCAGATCTTCTGTTATCTAGGCTTTGTCTTCCTGGATTTCTGGACCTCTACTAGTTAGCTGGATTACCCATAGATAGTAGCAGCTCCTTGCTTTCATGAATTTTTTTCATGAACTAAAATTTGATATAAACTTTCTTCCCTTAACAAGTTCACTATAATATATTTTTAAAATAAACCTGATGAAAACATAAATAAGATATAGAACTGTTGTACGTTGGATAATGAATTCATTAGTTCAGTTTTTTTTTTTTCATTATTGATACCAAGAATATCCTGAAATTGTTTTTTATCAATATCAAGGAAAGTAAGCAAAACTTCCACTGAAAAAAATATATTGTACTTCAGAAACCAGTTTATTAATTAATTCGCATTTTTCCTGCATCTAGGAATAGTCGCAATGGATCCTTGAGGTGTGGAATGACAGCCCGACCTTGCTGTTCCTCTCTGGGACAATCCCAATTAACGGGACGTTGCAGGATATCTTCGTCAGTCCTCTTCTTTGCACCGTTATACCGCGTAGCTTCTCTTCTAGTAAGAGAATTAGTAAGATTATAAGACTGATTCGTAATGACAATAGCATCGTTTGTTTGTTTGGTTGTTTAGT
>NW_027105917.1:2888-4110 GCF_000696795.3 Halyomorpha halys
TAATAGAGGTAGGAGATAATTGTTTATAGTCTATATGGTTGTTATCATATATGAAAGATAACCTTCAGGAAGGTAATTATTCTCCTTGCATGCAAATGCATAACTGTTGATAATATAAAAAGTTTTTTTTAATTTTATAAATGACAACAATATGATTCAAAATTAGCACTAATGAAAAAATAAAGAGATCATTATACTTTATATTTAAAATATTTGTTATCAGGTAAATAGTTAATGAATAGTTTTGATGTATATATGATATATTAGTAATGTTGAAAGCACATGTTATAAGTTTTGTTGAATTTGGTTTTATAGCTACCTGAAGATGGGGGATATTACTGAAACGTTATTGTTGATGTATATGAAATAAATTATTACACTTAAACAAGGAAGATTTGTGTCATTCATATTAATTCTATAAAGTCTTCCAGTAGAAGATTATTAATTTATTAATCGTAACGATATTTGCCTAAATAAATTCACGAAATGTTGATTTAAATTTGTTGGTACAAAATTTTTTATTTATAAAAAACTATGTATTAGGCAATAGACGTAGTCTCTCACATTAAATCTAGTCGATTGTACTATTATGTAGTTTATAACGTTTATATATGTAGGAGTAGTAGTTTTTTTGATATTTACCAAAATAAATTCACAAAATGTTGATTTCTAGTTGTTTAGTCAAAATTCTTTATATATAAAAACTATATAGGAGGGTAGTTTTTATGATATTTACCAAAATCAATTAATAAAATGTTGACTTATAGTTGTTCGGACAAAATGTTTTAGTTATAAAAAACTATATATTAGGAAGTAGACTTACATGTGACTGTTAGCTCTCACATTAAATCTAGATGATTGTATATAGAGTTTATATACGTATATAAACTCCTACATATGAGTTGTAGTTTTTATGATATTTACTAAACTAAATTCACAAAATGTTGATTTATCGATTCTCTGAAAAAACGTTTGGACTATAAAAAACAATATCGAAGGAACCACTAGACGTACAGATATCAATTAAATCTCTCTTTTTCTTATTTATTCATATTTACAACTATATAAAATATTACAAGAAGTAAATTTGTTCATAATGACATAATGATAATGATATAATACAGCATGTAGAGAAACTATCCAGTAGTAGAATTCTAAAAACATTTTACTATATAAGGTCAGGAGGCCATCTTCTTTTCAGGCGCCTCGGAGGATTGCCAGG
>NW_027105917.1:5491-6864 GCF_000696795.3 Halyomorpha halys
CCAGATGGGCCTTATTATTGTCATGTAGATCAGTCTTTTGTAATGAGTTGGAAGTTTAGACCGTTTGTCTAGTAAGTGCTGTAATAGTCGGAATCTGCGTGCAGTTTCCTGTCTTTTCAGTCTGATGTGGATTCCAGGTTATTCATTTGTCAAGGTGTAGTCCAAGATAACGAATCTGTTCTACAGGGGGTAAGAGCAACATTCTTAACGTATACTTCAGGGCAGTCGGCAGGTTTACGACGAAGAGTAAAGGTGATTTGATGGGATTTGTTGAGATTTATTTTTATCCTCCAATTCACGAGTTTTTAGTGGATTCAGTGGAATTTTCACTAGTCCTTCAAACACGAAGGTTTAGTGGAGCCCCAAAGCTCAACGCCATATGTCCAGATAGGTCTTATAATTGTCATGTAAATCAGTCTTTTGTAATGAATTGGGAGTTTGGACCGTTTGTCTAGTAAGTGCTGTAACTATCATTTATTAACTGTAATATTGTAACTACCTTTTTTTAAGTATTTAGTCATTTAGTTTTTTTTTCTGTTTCTAAAATTATTCATTTGCAATTTTAATATAATTTTTAATTAAGTGGAACCACGTTGTTTTTGCCCAATTATTTTATAATTGTTCTAAACGGACCTAGGCTCAGAATAATAAACTACTTTTCATTTTATTTCATTTACTAAATACAAGTAGACAATTTATTCTTAGTGTATTAATGGGAAAGGAATACTAAAAATAATACGATCAGCATAGAATCCACTTGAAAATGCGTTTTTACCATCTTTAACCACCTTAAAGCTAGTAGTACTCCAATACAAACCAATATAACTGATTTTTTCAATCCATAAGTGTTGTATTGTTTATTATAAAAATAAAATGATATACAGTTCTGTAAACTAGTTTAAGTACCTGGGAAGCCTGGTTACAGATGTCTACAAAGTAGAACAGGAAATAGATGTTAGTTTCCACTTCAAAACGTTTTGAACTTAAGAGCTCTCTCTAAAAGAATGAAAGTGGTCATCTACAAAACTATCGTAAAGCCAGTGGTTAGGTGTGAGTGTGAAATATGATAGGAAAAGCGGAACGGATCCTCAACTCCTGGGAGAGAAAGGTATTGAGAATGATGTGGGAAGGAGTCTCGGAGAATGGGATTTGGAAAAGAAGAAGGTATGAGGAGCTGATGGAACTGTTTGGGGAACCTAGCATTATGATATTAGTGAAAATCTCGAATAAGATGGATAGGACATATAGAAAGGATGCCCGATCAAAGAATACCCAGGAAGATGCTATATGGTAAACCGGACGGAAAACAAAAAATAGGACGTCCCCGGATAAGATAGCTGGACGATGTAGAGGAGGATCGAAGACAGTTGAGT
>NW_027105917.1:7821-9511 GCF_000696795.3 Halyomorpha halys
GAGAGAGAGAGAGAGAGAGAGAGAGAGAGAGAGAGAGAGAGAGAGAGAGAGAGAGAGAGAGTATTTTTAAAATAATCTTGTTACTATAAATACATCTCTATAGGCACTACAATTATTTATCAATAATATATATGAATAAATATATAGTGTATATATAAAGGTATTCAGCACATCTTTATTTTGCTTAGTGACCGTGTCACTTTATGTTTTTAGTTAAGGACGTTATATTTAACAAACAGTACAAGAGTCGTAGAGAAGAAAAAAACTCAGTTATTTCACTTCAATCCAAACTATGTATACTTGCTCGTAAAAATTAGTGAGTCTGCTAAGTATAGTTAAGGGAATAAAACGGCGGCTTTTTCAAAACATTAAAAAACAATAATTTTTCATTCCGAGTTGCTTACCACTAAAATCACCTACAACACAAGAAATTTCCAATAGAAAATCATTTCAAATAGTAACCTTACTAAAATATAAGCTCTAAAGCTTTTTTCGAGATATAATTTTTTTTTTAAAGCTACATTTCATAAAACATATTCTGTAAAATCAGTAGTTAGTGAATTTACTGTGTGAAATCTACATCTTGATCCTTCCATTGTATCCCAATACCAACATCACCACCCTTGAAGAATGGAGCCAAAACTGGAGGATTAAAATAAATTCCAATAAATCCCACCAAATCACATTTACCCTTCGTCGTAAACCTTCGTCTTGCCCTAAAGTATCTTTTAATAATATCCCACTTATTCCTGTTGAACAGATCCGTTACTTAGGACTAAATCTGGACAAACGACTGACATGGAATCCTCATACAAGATTGAATAGACAGGAAACTGCTCGTCGATTCCGACTATTACAACATTTACTAGACAAACGGTTCAAACTTCTAATCCATTACAAAAGACTGATCTACATGAATATTATAAGGCCTATCTGGACATACGGAATTGACCTATGGGGCTTCACTAAACCATCTAATTCCTCTCGAATCCAAACCCCTCGAGTCCAAAATCTTTCGTAAAATCCTTAATGCTCCTTACTTTGTCACAAATCAAATTATCCATCAGGACCTCAATGTCCCCTATGTTGCCGATTTGGCCAGAACCAGATACCAATCCTTCCATGATAAACTTCCCAACCACCCAAATCCACTTGTTTCTACCCTGGCTTCTCCTTCGTTTTCTAATAATCCTCCTAGGCGTCTGAAAAGAAGATGGCCTCGAGATCTTCTCCTTTAGAAATGTTTTTGGAGTTCTATCAATGAGCAGATTCTCCACATGTTTCTATCATGTCATAATATCACTTACATCAAATTTACTTGATGTGTATATATTTATACAGTTGTAAATAACAATAAATAAATTATTAAAAAAAAATCTATATCTCAGGAACCATGAGACGTAAAGGTGTCTATTGGCACTCAAAATAAAACTTGTTTAGTGGATTTAATAATATAAATTATTTACCTGATAACAAAAAACTTATATTTAACATGTAATTTTCTCCTATTAGTCTTATATGCTAATATCTTATAATATTATTGTCATTAATGAGTAAAAAACTTTCCAATAGTCCTACATTGCAGGAGAACAATTACCTTTCTAAAGGTTATCTTCCAATGTGATAGCAACCATATAGGCTATAAAATAATTTTCTCCTACCTCCTTTATCACAAAGATGAACATTAAAA
>NW_027105917.1:11415-13219 GCF_000696795.3 Halyomorpha halys
TATATTATTGATAATGGGTCTAAGTTCTAAAGTTTCCTTATGAGATTTCAGTAATCCATGGATTCTTGGAACTGTGTAATCTGTAACTTGTAATTTATTTTTTGTTCTTTTATCTATATACCCTTTTTTAAATAATTTATCAACGTAAACATTAATTTTGTTTATTAGTTCTTTAAAAGGATCATTTCGCAATCTAGTTTAGTGGAATATATGGATAATTTCTCACTGCAGAAAATATTGAAGTTTAGAGCTCTTTCTAAAAAAGAATGAAAGTGGTAATTTGCAAAACCATCGTAAGGCCAGTTGTGGCAGGGGGCCAGATTAGTGATCTGTGGGGGAGAAACATGGCCCTTGACCAGAAAATCAGAATAGATGCCAAACTCATGAGATCGAAAGGATTTGAGAGGAGTATTAGGGAATGGAGTTTGGAGAAGAAGAAGGAATGATGAGCTGATAGGTCTTTTCGGGAAACCACGATGCTTTAGTCAAAAGAGCAAACCAGATGGAAAACGGAAAAGAGGAAGTCTCTGGATCAGATGACTGTACAATGTGGAAGAGGATTTGAAGCTTTTGAATGTTATCAGATGGAAAGAGGAAGCAAGAGATCGTGGAGATAGGTTGGATGTAGTGAAGGAGGCCTGGGTTCTTGTGGGCAGGGTGTGCCACAATAGTAATAATGTGCATATTAAAAAAAATAAAACCTGAACCGCTACAATTCATGAAGGGTTAGAGGTGCAGTACTGTAACTAGACCATCGGTTGTGCAACGGTGATGCATAATCGCCAGATTTTCACTCAATTAATTTGCTATGTACTGTCTCGGGATGCCAGGATAATTGCCTTCAGCGAAATAAGTTAAGTAATTAATTTATATTGAGTTCTGCAAAACTATTATTATAATTTGATCCTTTTCCGAAGGCCTATTTTGTGTTTAACAGTTACCAATTAAATATCTTTATTTTAATAAAATATCGTTACCATTAATTATATAATATAATAAGGGGTGGTATTGGGTAATATGATAGTATAGTAACTACGCCAAGGAACAAAGTGTTTATTTACAATCTATTGGTAAATGATGTTATTAAAATGATCCAGATAAATGGTTGCCATAAAATATGATTATTACATTATTGCTTATTGTTTAATATATACTTATAGCTGCTGATTTGAATGATTCATGCCTTGGGATGTAGTTCCGTAGGTGTCATCTTGTTCATAAGGGATGTCCAGGTCTCATAGCCCTTCTCACGACTTCCTCTAGTCAAAATGCATCTAGCCCTTTCTTCGGTCTTCTTATTTCTACTGCCTCTCCTACTTCTGTCTTCAATGCCCTTTTTGGGTCATTTGATCCTAGTCAGATCCCCTCTCGTTCGTAGAGGTGTTACCTTTTCGGAACCTTATTTCCCATTGGCTATCATCAGCCACGCCCCAAAGTACCTTACAAGGGATGTTACACTTATAATAGTGTTCGGTGCATGTGTAGTTTATAATTGACCTGACTACCGACAAAGCCAGCAGGCAATACCTGTTTTTAATATATTTGTTCTAAACCTACTGACTGCCCTACAGTTTCATTTAATGATGTTACTCTTACAACTTTGTCTCTGTCGAACAGATCCGCTACCTTGGACTACATTTGGACAAGCGATTAACCTGGAATCCTCACACCAGACTGAAAAGACAGGAAACTGCACGTTGATTTCGACTATTACAGCACATACTAGACAAACGGTCTAAACTTCCAACACATTACAAAAGACTGATCTACATGACTGTAATAAGGCCAATCTGGACATATGGAG
>NW_027105917.1:14104-17915 GCF_000696795.3 Halyomorpha halys
CAGCAGTTGATGGTATGATAATGACCAGAAGAGATTCGACACCGCATTCACTCTTCGATAATTACATCTCCTCTGATCGCTTTGTTCTTTTGTCTGTCACTTGATCAAGTGGCTGTTCCTACAGATTCTTAACGTCTGGTTCAAGTGGCTGTTCCTACAGATTCTTAACGTCTGGTTCATCAATAATCAGTCTGAAATTCACTACTGTAGCTCTGAACATAACTATAATTGCTATGATGGGATTTGTTTTTCGCCACAGTTGATCAGAAATTTTTTTTTTTGGAGGTCCCTTTTCTACAGCTTCTGATCTCAGATTATATGAAAATATATGAGGATCTATTGAAGATATATGACGGTCCTTCAGGGTTTGCCTTTAGGGAATGAAACGAAATGAAAAATAGTTTATTGGTCAGGGACTAGGCCCCTTTAGGACAATTAAGGTAATTGTAATATTACAATAACATATATTGGCAAAAAAGAAAGTGGTCGCACTTAATCAAAATTTTTATTAAAATTGCTTATAAATAATTTTAGATACAAAGAAATAAAAATTAAAATACTAACTGACTAAATACATATAAAAAAAAAGTTTGTTATAAATTATCTGTACTATTATAATATTGGTTTAACGGGATCTTCTAATTTAAAGCTATGCATGTTACCATTGGTTAGTTATATATATAAGTTACCACCATTGGGTGGTTCTTTCCCAAGATGATAATGTTTTTTGAAACATTTATCATATTTACTTATACGTGTATATTTACATATATAGATGACATCGGGATCTACGCCTCGTCTGCATAAAAACAAATACAGACGAAATTGGGATCTACGCCTCCAGCATGAGTCCAAAGGCAGGGGCTCAGTGCTAAAATGCTAGAGGCAAACTCCCACAGCGGTTCACAATGGACGGCATCTTACCTTCTCCAGCAACGTCAGGGAGAGACTTAAACTGGCCCAGTTGAAATTCTACAGACTCTACCAAAGCAGATCTCACTTCGGCTGAAGTTGAAGATTTATAAGACAATAATCCCCCCGAATCTGCTCTATGGTGTCTCGCTCCTGCAACACCTCTTCAGGACCACGCTGAATAAGCTGCAGTTTCCCAAATTCCCTCCTTCGGCGACTAGTCAGAGGAATTACACTCCAAAGAGCCAGGAATCCACGATGAGCTCCAGCTCCCCTTTCCAATTCATAGAGGTCACCACTCCACCAAGACCCGGGAGGTGGTTGAGCACCTTGGTCGACGTCCTCGCAGAGGGAAGGGCTGCAGCCTGAAGTCATCTTAGCCCCTTTCTCTTCTCCCAGTAGAGCGACCCCTCCCCGTTTTTGTACCCTCCGTCCAGTGGCTCCTGGACTAATATTGTAACTCAGCAGACCCAGCCCAACCCCTTATATTGCTATGAGGCAAAGGAAGAGCATTAAATATGTGTGTATATATTTCCTCTGTATATATTGTATCTGTTTAATAAATTAAATTAGGAGGTAGGGAAAAAATATATATATAGTTGTAAATTTCGAAAAATAAATAAAAAAAAAGTTTCCAATTCAAATAAAATCTCAAAATTATAATTTTAATAGATCGCCATAGTAACTTATAAATAATAACAAATAAATACTGATCAAGAAGAGGAACCATGGTCACATTGCGATGCAAATACCAACCGGTTCCCCAGGATGGGGTTCATCAACTCTTTTATTTCCCTGGCTTAAGGCACAATATTCTTAAATCTTCAAGACTTAGCTCGTTGTCTGTTTGTACTTCTTAGGCATGTTAAATCCTTAAACGGTTTAAAATTCTTTTAAGGATCGACTAAAATGTTTTTGACCTCCTGAAACGATATAATCCGTGCATGATTATTGTTGACACTTACTAGATTATCTGATTATTTTGTTATTCATGTAATATTAGTGACTAATGAGTGAGTTTCGAGGATACGTGGCTTTGCTACCTAACTTTTTTTTGTCGGATTCTGTATATCTTAATTTTTTTAATAATTTATTTATTGATATTCACAACTATATACATATATAAACATCAAGTAAATTTGCTGTAAGTGATATTATGACATGATAAAAACATGTGGAGAATCTACCCATTGATAGAACTCCTAAAACATTTCTAAAGGAGAAGATCTCGAGGCCATCTTCTTTTCAGACGCCTAGGAGGATTATTAGGTAGTGAAGGAGAAGCCAGGTTAGAAACTGGATAGAAAGATTAGTTGGTTTGGGTGGTTGGGAAGTTTATTATGGAACGATTGGTATCTGATTCAGGCCAAATCGGCAACATAGGGGACCTCTTAAAACCTAAACCTCAAATTGTGTCAAAATGAATTTATTTAATTATTTTTTTGCTTTATTACAAATATTAAGTTCAACACATCAAATAACTTTCTCTTACCGCCCTACATGAACGCCATTTTTCTGATTTTCGAGAAAAACAAATAAATGAATAAAAGATTTTTATTTTTTATTTTATGTTGCTATAAAAATTCGTATTTCAGAGTATCTCGATTTGAGAATAACGGACAGTTTAACTGTACATAACGAAGCCGTAATATGATCGGTAGATTTTTCCTGGTTTTTCCTTTATTTATTTATAAAATTCTTTAATATTTTGTATGTACCAATTGCTAAATTAATATTGATAAGGAGAACTTTTTTTTTCTAATAAACTTTTTGAGAAGATATTTTGAAAAAAATCCACATTAAAACCTTGTCAAACTATTTCTATGAGCGAAATAAGAACTAAAAAGAAAAATATTTATATTATAAAAGTAATTTGAAAGCGCGGTAGCCACGGGGTATAGCGCGTGTCTACTAACTCCAAGGATCCGAGTTCGAATCCGGCTGGGCAGAAAATTGTTTTCTGTTACACTGTAGCCCCGTGAGTCAACTCCTGTGGGTTCTATGGTGGGGTCCACCCAGGCTCTTAAATTTGGTACCTTTAATTGAGTAAAAATCTGGCGGTCGAGTGTGATTCTGACCAAATCACCTCCTCGCTCAACCGTTGGTTTAGTAACAGTACTTCCTTACAGAGTGCTGAACCCCTGACCCTTCATTGGTTGTAGTGGTAAAGATTTTAATTTTTTTATAAAATTAATTTTATATGTAACATTAATTAATATACTATAGATGAAAAACCACATGAAAAAATTACAACAAATACTCCCATAGAGTAGTATTATTGTAACCAAAGAATTTTAATATAACTTGGTTGTAGAAGTAGAAGCTTGAAATTGGCCGAAACGTCACTAAAACATATATAATGTAGAAAGATATTCCAGGTAGCGGTAAATAGTAAGAAAAAAATATTTATAGCTAAACAGCGTTTCGCCCCACTTTGCAGGGCTAAAAGAAAACAATGTACAAACATTGTACGATGTGCCTGAACATTAAAATTAATATACACAAAAAATAAATAATAATGATAATTTAAGGAAAAATAGATATAGGTGGATTGGAAAATATTTACTAATAGATACAGCCAGGTGTGATAGAATTCTAAATACAGAACTAGATTAATAAATTTTACAAAAATATACAGAGAAAATAAGACAATATGTAAATAAATGTTTTTTTTTTGTTTTTTTTTAAATATATTAAAGAACTAATAATAAACTTAAGTTAAGAAAGTATTCATATTGATACTCAAAAAATTTGGTAGAAAACTAAATTGTAGTTTAAAAAATGAATAAATTATAATAACGCTCAATCAGAATGCTTGAGGGAAAAAAAACATATTTGGACCACATTGTACAAAACTAAAACTATATAAGAGGACTATAACTAATTTTTTTTTTTATAT
>NW_027105917.1:18064-21237 GCF_000696795.3 Halyomorpha halys
AATTAGTTTCCAATCCACCTATATGAATACTTCCTTAACTTAAGTTTATTATTATTTCTTTAATATTATTTTTTTAAAAAATTATTTACATATTGTCTTATTTTCTCTGTATATTTTGGTACAATTTATTACTTTAGTTCTGTATTTAGAATTCTATCACACCTGGCTGTACCTATTAGTAATTATTTTTTAGTCAACCTATATTCTTCCTTAAATTATTATTATTATTTCTTTTATAAACAAAACAAAAATATGTATTTACATATTTTCTTATTTTCTCTGTATATTTATTTTTATGTTCTGTCACTTCTTACAATGTTTGTATCTTGTTTTCATTTACCCCTGACGAATCCCTGCAAAGTGGGGTGAAACGTAGGTGAACAATAAATAGTTTATTAAATAAATCAAATGGTATCCTTATAAGGGCTTAACACTCTTTATTATATCAATAGTCCAATGTTTTGGATAGTTTGTTTATCTGATAGTTGCTAATGTTTTTTAATCTGGAATTGAATTTTTTTTAAAAATAGGGTGTTTTTGTCTTGTAATTAATGACCTGGGCAGAATAGCCTGTAGAACACTTTTAAATTTTGATGTGAGGTGTGAATTTATATTTAAGATTGTCCTTAGGGATGGCCGAATTTGCCGAAACGTTGGACTGTTGATATAATAAAGAGTTAAGCCCTTACAAGGATACCATTTGATTTATTTAATAAATAAATACCACTATCAAGAAATTAGATATATTATATATAAAATAAATAGTTTTTACCACTATTTTGGTACTTTTATTGACCACCATCCTATCGACTATCTTACTACAATATGTAAGAGCACATTTTTTAAAATCAATTTTATTTGTTAAAATTTTACATATACATGTATTCGGACTTTTTATCTTAGACAAATTTCAAGTTTTTTTTGTACTTCTAGCCTCAAGTTAATAGAATTCTTAGGCTTTATTACTCTACTTGTCATTTTTTATTCAATAGATTTATTAATTAATGTTACATATTAAATTTATTTTATAGAAAACATACATTTCTTTTATAAAATAAATATTTATTTATTTTTTTTTTACTCCATATCCCTAATGTTTTCTTATATAGTTTGAGCGTTATTACAATTTATTCACTTTTTAAACTATAATTTATTTTTCTATAAAATTTTGTTGCTTTATGGTTTTTCTTTTTCGACTTTCTAGCTATCGAAACTAATTTTCTTTTGTATCAGAATCTGTTATTTTTTTATTTTAATTACATTATTGAGATTTAATTATTGATAGTATACTATTTCATATAATAAATTAAAGAAAGCATTCATTGCTAATTATATATTAATATGTTGGCTAAGCATTTAAAAGGAATGCGAAAGCGGTAACCCAAGGTTCCGTGGTGACAAGGCGAACGACAGTTCTAGATCGGAATTTTTAAACTGTATCAATGTCAGGCTAATATTAACAAAAATTAATTTATTAACACATTAGTTTCATTTATTATATATATTTATTTATCACCATCAATTACGTTGTTATTTTTTCATATTAATTATGACAATAATATTATATTTATATTATTACATAATATGATATTATATATTTTATATTCATATTTATTTCTGATTGCTTTATTAATGTTTAATTTTTTATCAGTGCCGATCCTACTAAACATCTTTGAAAATAAGTTGCAATATTGTATTTTCAGTTGGGCAATGAAGGCATTTGAAGGTTTTGAAAGTGTTCGAAAAGTTCTGCATTTTTTTTTTTTTTATGGGCTGATGATTACAAATTTCAATTTTGAGACCTCAATTTTTTCTTTTTACAACTTTGTTTGGGTTCCCACTTGATTGTAACATAAGAGAGTTGCAGAGTATTTCAAATTTTGTGATTAAATACACTTCTTGTACATATTTTTTTTTTGTTACATTTTTTTTAACTAAATAAATGTATTTAGTTCTTGAGTTTCCTTGTACTCACCCAGTAATACCAAATCATCAGCATACTCAAGCACCGATGTTTTACCATCTTAAGTTAAACCCCTTTCGGTATTCATAACATTTTTATTGACGTATTCTAGTACTAGATTAAATGAGATAGGTGAGCTCTGCGTGTCTATCTTTTCTCTCCTCAGACCACGCAAGACCCTTTGTGAAGCGCTTCTTTTCCACAAGAACCTACACTCCATTGTATCCAATGATTCACAGAACGCCCTTCTGTACTTACCTCTGTCTAAACAATCCCGGTCCGTCAGCCCCACTTGTTCCATATCATCCCTAACTTGCTTGAAATATCATGTTGAATTTTATGACAGTTGATTCGTTGATGGTTGAGTCTTTCAGGTATCATCATCTTCATGTGTCTACAGAACCTCAGCCTTCTTACTAGTACACGAGCCCAAGAGAATAAAAAAAGGCAGTTATCCCCATTTTTACCGTTACCCCAATTTTTTATTACTTTAACGAAAACTATGAATAATTACTAGTCAAAATTGATGAGTCTGCCAAGTATAGGTAGGGGGAATAAAAAATGGCGGCTGTTTCAAAGCGACAAAAAAACTATTTTTTCATTCGGAGCTCTATATCTTAATAAGTAGGAACAACACAAGAAAACCTAAGAGATCGTCATTTAAAGAATAGTAAATTTGCCAGAATATCTGCCTGATAGAGTTATTTACGATAAATAGTTTTCGAGATATAGCTTTTTAAAAAGCAACATTTCACAAAAATGTATGGGACGTACTGAATGATCAGTAGTTAGTGAATTTATTTTGAAAAATTTATATCTCAAAAACCATTTGACGTAAAGATGTCTATTCGCACTCAAATTGAAGCTAGTTTAATGAGCTATAAAGTAGTTTATGATGTTTATCTTCGTAGGAGTAGTAGTTTTCATGAAGTTTGCAAAATAAATTGATTTATAGCTGTTCGGACAAATTGGCAAATTTATATTCATATTTAAATATCATAAAAACTACTACCCCTACGAAGATAAGTGTCATAAACTACTTTATAGAAAGTTTTATTTCCTTTGTTTTGAGTGTTGGCAGATATATGTGCGTCTTATGGATCTAGTGATATATTTATTAAAAAATCCAACATATTATACGAACAACTACAAATTAAAATTTTGTGAGTTTATTTTGTCAAATATCATAAAAACTGCTGCTCCTACAAAG
>NW_027105917.1:22362-23067 GCF_000696795.3 Halyomorpha halys
ACAGAGTGGTACTGAATAGAGTCGTATGACATAAAAAAAATAAAAAATACTATATGAAATGCACTCGAATCTCCTCAGATGACATTCTGATTGCCAAATTTATTATTTTGAGAGAAACTATGATAAATAAACTCTACAATTAGGATTACCTAATGGAGAAAATATTGGATAGCTGGATGCTAGAGGTATAAGAAGCTCGTTTACGAAGACAAATACTGCATGAAATTTCCATCTAACTCTAAACATATCATCCTTCATTTGCCGTTAGATAATCGCAACTCCTAGTATGGGCACATGTTAGCATCGCCAGTTATTGCATAGGGTGTTTGTTCGGTTTCAAGGTTCAAATAGAAACTGTGTTTGTTCTCCAGGTAATGTATATTTTTCTCAGGAAAACATGTTTACAAAATGAACGATTCTCATCCTCGTAAATGGTTTTAAATTATTATGCAAAACGTTAATATTTCGTGTGAGGCAACTAGAAATTCGACAAATAGTGTTATATTGTTTCTTAAACGAAAACTTTCCTACTGTACACGCCTACTTTGGTTGTCAAAACAATACTATATAATTTTTAGAGAGAGAGAGAACAAAACTTTATTTAGAAAGTTTGTGCTAGTCAACTCTATACCCAGCATACTTAAACTTAGCCAGACAATTATTTTTAAATTCTTATAATTTATAGTTATTGTTTTGTTTTATTTA
>NW_027105917.1:23756-25317 GCF_000696795.3 Halyomorpha halys
TTCATTATAAACTCCCTAATCACTCAAACCCCCTAGTTTCTAACCTTGCATCCTCTTCCATTCTTGACAATCCTCCGAGGCGCCTGAAAAGAAGATTGCCACAAGACCTAATGTAAAATGTCAAAAAAAAAAAATATTCTAGTACAGAACTTTAAACATTGGATTAGACATTTCCGAATTCTGGAATCCTTTACTATTAGTATTTATAATATTTTAAATTGAAATTTCATTTGATTTAAAACAGGAAAAAAATAATAATCTTTACTAAAATTTTAAAACGTATATTGGATTTGCCGGTTTGAGTATTTTGAATAAACTTTGAAACTGAATTTTTGATCCTGAGAATCAAATTATTATGATTCTTTTTTTTTTATATGACTAAAGCTGTGGTCAAGAAAGAAGAAAAAATAATAATAACTATTTATTTAATTTTCGGCCTACGTTTCTCTTTTAATACCCCCATCTAACAGCCCTAATGAAGACCTAAGACATAGATCGAAACGTCAGCAGATAATAAAAAATAGTTATTACTATTTTTGCTTCCTTCTTGACCATCTCTTTCAAATTATCTTGGGGTCAATCATCCACACTTACACGCACATGTATATATAAATTTTTTTTTATAAATGAAATCTGTTTTTTTTTTCGTAAAAAAATACCAACTATTGTTTTCTAGGCCGGAACAAAGTTGATACTTGTTATTTTTACATCCAGTTACCCTAAAATAAGAATTTTAGTCAGTGAAAGTTGTGAGATTTTAATAGTACAAAAATCGTATTATTGTTTTATTTTTTTCGAATTGTGGGGTATCGCAGCTTAAGTGACGATATTTAAATAATTCTATTTTATTTTTGTATTTATTTTTTATTAACCGCTACCTAACTAAAAAATCATTTTACTTTTTTGATATCTGATTTTTGATATACAGAAGTTTATATTGAGTAACAGAGCCCCTGTTTATTGTTAATAAGGAGACCGCAATCCTCTAGGGCTTGGGAGGACAGGATATGTTTTCTCCGGATCCAAGGTCCCTTATGTAACTCTCCGTTCACTTTCTTCGGATCCTCTCCGCGACGTGCCCACTCCTTGTGTCGGAGGGGTCTATTTAGTGGAAGGATGTGGGCAGATCTGTAGTGGTCCTTCAAAGGATGAAAAGGAAACGTCTTTTTAAAAAGTTCTTTTTGTATCCACAAGGTTGATTCTGGAGTCAATTCTATTCCTGTATCCTGATTCATCTTGAATGCGCGTAATAATTAACCGACAGGCGTGGGTTATATAAAGGATACTAATTGAAAATCAGACATTGAACAATGCCTCATATGAACTTTTGCTTTAGAGAATTTTTTTTTTAAATTTAGTGATTTATGGTTGTGAACAATTAAATTTGACAAAATGAACGAAATAGACATTATTAGTCTTTGATTATTTGTGTAAATAACGGGTTATTTCGAGCGATGGCAGATTTGAGAAACACTAGTCTACAAATTTTCCGTTTATTTTTACGTATCCTCAAGGTAGTATCCTTGGTCCCATCCTCTCCACCGTCTATACAGCTGACATT